>NW_027122925.1:0-170904 GCF_023973825.1 Plasmodium brasilianum
CTATAACCCTGAACCCTAAACCTAAACCCTGAACCCTGAACCCTGAACCCTAAACCCTAAACCCTGAACCCTGAACCCTAAACCCTAAACCCTGAACCCTAAACCCTGAACCCTAAACCCTGAACCCTAAACCTTATAACATATACTCTTTTTTAATATATGAATAAAAATATATTTCATTTTCTTAAAATAATGAAGTTTATTTTTTTCTATTTATAAATTAATTATATATTTATAGGATACATAAACTTATTAAATAAAATAAAATAGTAACATGGATAAAATTAAAATATTGATGCAAATTACCAAAGAAATAATATTTTATAAGAATATTATTTTATTATACATTTCTAATTCCCTAAGTACACCGTTAAACAAAATCAAACTTCTTACAACAATTATTAATAACAATTTATATGTTATGCCATATTTCTAATAAAAATTATTTATATTGCAAATATTATGTTTATATTCGAGTAAAATATATATAAATCATTGTAACATAATATATACATTACATTAAATACAAAAAAAAAATATTCATTTTTAATGTAAAGTTCATCATATAATTTCTTAAGTATGTCAACAGATAATTATATTATTATTCAAGAATATAAAATAAATACAAGTACTTTTCGTTTAAAACGGAAATTCTAACACTTCTTCATTAATATTATATATTAATTTTAACTCACATATATATGTTTCTTATAAGAATCTAATTATATACAGAAATACATATATAACATGATGTAATTTTATTTTGAATCAACAATAATTTATAATAAAAATGACAATCATAAACGCATTCAAATTTACCAACAAACAAAGAACATAATTTATGAGTATTAATTATAAGGATTACGTCCTAAACACATGTACATTAATAAAATTATAGAAACAATATGTATGTTTATTAAGTATATAAATCAAAGATATTACATATAACGTTTCATATAAATAAGTCATATAAAAAAACATGTTTCATGTTATGCACTTTACTCATACATCGCCTTAATTCTGTTATATTTTTCATTATTTCTTAAAATTTTAGGAATTACTATTACAAGTATAACAACTAATATAATGATAATTGTGCTAAATGCTATTAAAAAAAAATGATTTTTTGCCGTACCTAAACATCCCTCTATAGCTGACCACACACTATTCATATGTGGTAATTTTTTAATCGCTTCTCCTGCTTTTTTTAATAGTTCAAATCCTTGTAATATGGGTAAACCTATTCCCAACAAGAAGAAAAGTAAAAATATGGCACTTCCAATTCTGTAACTTTTAAATTTTATTTTTTTTAAAGATATATCTCTAATTCTCCTCTTTTTTTCTAGAAAAGCATCATAATCTTTTTTTCTTATTAATTTTTTTTCAAAATGAAAATGTTTTCCATCAAATATTCCATTATTGTAATCTATAACTTCTGTATAGTACTGAGCTTTATTTAATAAACTTTTGTTGGATTTCGTGTTTTTTTCTTTATTCCATTTCTTATTATTAGTTATAAATTTATTTTCTTTTTTATCATTATTTTGAAAAAATTCGTTCAAATATATGTTATTTGAATCTTTATCCTCTTTACATTTTGCTAGTAATCGATAATTTCTTTTGTCTAATATTCTACACTGCATAACATTCTCACCTACAAATTTGTTAAAAGTTAACTAAAAAAAAAGATTATTATTCAAATGAACAAATATTTTAATTGTAAAAAACGGTATTAATAAAAACAAAACACGGAAATTAAGTATAATACAATAACATAACATATATTATCATACCCCATCATGGTTAAAAGAGAAAATCCTCTTTAAAATAGTAAAAGTAGTTATTATAATAAATAAGATTGGATTAATTTTTAGTTCCATATTATATATCTATAATATTATAAAATACAAACTAATGAATAAATAATAACATAATATTTTTTTTATTATTATCTTTTGCTTTTTAGTAAGATATTAATTAAATATATACAACTATAATTTACAATTAAACAACTACATATAAAAAAATATATAATAATGTATTATATATTTTTTACCTAAATGTTATATAAAAACAAATTCTATCATTAAAATAAAAGAATTTGAATTCTTTCATAAATATACAATATATATAATTTAACTTTTTATTTAATGCAGTATTAAATATTTTTTATCATATGAAAATATTTAGTTTATAAGCAATAGAGAATGTATAGAATATATATATATAATACGCTCCTTTATATATTAAAACGCTTATTAAGGATACTAAGGAATTTATCCTGTTTGTAATACTAATTTTACAAGCATCATGTTTTAGAACAACTATATTTTCTTCTTAATAAATATTAATCATAAAAGCATAAAATAATAAATAAAGAAAATATTTTGTGTTGTGTTAATTATTATCCATGCTTTAGTATCCTCTTATTCATAAGCAGTTTTTTTATTATTCTAAATATAATTAAAAAAATACAATTTATAATGTAATATCTAATTTACAAGGAAATATATTCATAAAGAAATCCAAGAAAAAATTTCTTATGATTATACATTTATTTTTGTAAATTATAATTTTTATAATTCAGTCACTGTTTAATTGTAAATAAAATATTTTTAAATTTATCCATTTTTTTTTTTTTTCCTTATTAATTTATATTTTGAATACTGTAATTCAATTAGAAAAAAAGAAAATCGTAAAATTACAAGAGAATTATTCCTTACATATACGCTTATACGTAATTTTTTCATGTAATAACATATTTTAACGAATTATAATAATACTTTATATTAAAACAAAAAAAATTATTATTTCTTCGTAAATAATTAATGAAACGTTCATTGCTGTAATAAATTTTGTAATATATATAAAGAAAAATATATTTATAAACGTATAATAAAGTTTTTATTTTAATATTTTTAAAAAATACACTTTAATTAAAATGAAATAATTTAAATTTATTCCTAATTATACTAGGTATATTATTAAATTATTTCATCGAGTGTACTAATTAAATAGTATTTTTACAAATCCTTTTCTTAATAAACTAAGGGAAAAAAATTTTATTCCATATTATTTTGAAATATTGAGTTCCCATAAAATATACAACATATAGAATACATATATAGTAGGTTTATCTATTATTAAAATATTAATTACAAATTTTATAGATATTATCCTAATAACAATTAAATATTATAAACATTATATTTCACGACTTATTATTAAAAAAAATATCAATTTTTATAACAATATGATAATAAAAAAAAATCAATGAAAAAAAATATAATTATATGTTTCTTAAATTATAACATATGATCCAATTACTCCTTGAATTAATATATTATTTTTTTATCGTATAATATATTTAAAAAATTAAATTTATTTTATCCTACCTAATATATGATTTAGTATCTATTTTAAAGTCAAATTAAGACTTCTGTTTTATATTCGTACCATAATTTTTAAAAGTTGTAATCCTTGCGTTCAAGTGGTATTACATAATTTTAATGAAAATTATTTATAATCATATACTAAATTTTTTATTATTTTTTTTTTAACTATATATATTCAGAAGTTACAATAATATAATAAAAAAACAAAAAATAAAATACCTATTGCTATAATAGAACTGTTACGTATATCAATGGATATATATTTTATTTGAATGAAATAAAATATTTGAATATATTATATTAATCTGTAGAATTAACAAAAAATACAAAAATAATTGATCTTTTAATTAAAATGTATATTAGATATATTTTCACATTCCTAGGAATAACTGCTTGTACATAATAATATCATATTCTCTTTTAACTTGAGTATGCTTTTTGCAAAGAAATTATTATGAATGAGACAATTTATTTATATAAAAATATTTTTTAAAAGTGTATTTAAGTGTAATAACGAAAAAATATATAAACTTTATGTTTTTGTGTTCATTTATATCTATATAAAATTAATTTTAACAAATAAAAATATTCAAAAAACCATTCCATAACCAAATTTCTGTATTAGATATATTAAATGAAACAAAGCGAAAAAATATATAATTTTTTACATACAAATTGTTAAAAATTATCTAACAAATAATAACCATTTTATTTATAAATTATCTATAAAAATATAATTGTTTTTTCTTTTTTATTATGTTTAATAAATTGTAATTATTTTGAAGATGTTATTAATTGTTTCTATAAACTACTTATATTTTCATATATATTTAAAATGTTTTCAAACTTTTACACATTACATAATTATAGACAATCTTAAAAAATAGAATATATATAAAAATATTTATATACATTTTAACCTATTATTTCAGAAGGAAATAAAATTATATTCATTACAGATAAAGACAATTTTTATTTTCATAGATATATAAAACACTTTAAGAGATATATAATCATTAAAAACAAAATAAAACAATTCCATAATATAATACATTTATCTGTAATTAACATAAACTAATTTCTTTTATTGTTTTGTAATAAAAAAAAAAATAAACAAATTATATAGTCTATATATTTTCAATATAATATATATTTAAGTAGAATTTCCAAAATTATCTTTAATATCGCAGCAAAATACATTAATAATAAATTAAATTCTTTTAGCTCTTCTTTTAATTTTAAACATTTATAATTTTAATTTAAAAAACTATTAAAAGTAATCAATATTTAATATATATATTAATTAATTATATACTTTTTTTTTTTCTTTTAATCCTTCCCCAAACATCTGCACCCTTTTCAAAAAGGGATTAGCAAAAAATATATTCTATAAAACATATTTCATAAAAGATATTTTATATATTATACTTTTACTAATTACAAATATTTATATGTAAATGCAACAAAACAGATTCACATTCTTACATAAATTATAAAATAGGACATATATATAGTTAATATAAATCTAATAATACATTTTAATAATTACTTCCATAAATAATAATTTTAGACTTCAGCTGTAGAAAAATAGGAAGTACCACTTATTATATTTATAAGTTAACATACTATTTCAATATAATTATGTAAATTATCCTATTATATATTAATTTTATCTCATAAAATTTTATTTTTCATAAAAACCTACTTACATATACAAAAATATATAAAAAAATTGAAAATGCGACATTAAACAGAGACAACATATTAATGAACACATTTAAAAAACTTAATACATTTAAATTAACAAAAAAAATTAAAACATATTATTTTACAGTTGAATATATGAATGGGTATATTTATGTAAATTTACTTATAAAATTTATACTGTTTTGCGAATATTTATTAAGAATATCACTAAAGATAATATATATTAGTTCATATTGGATATTTCTTTTTAGAAAGATTAATATCTCTTACTATTCATTTACCTTTTTCTGAACTTGATTTTTTCATATTTTTTAACTTTTTTATGATAATAAATAATCCCTAATATTAATGTGAAACCCAATATAACGAACGGTATGAAATATATTAGAATACCAAATAAATGCCATAATACGTTTATTTCACTAACTGTACTCGATGCTGTATTAAAAGCAGGTTTCCAAAGCTCCTGGAATTTTTTCAATTTTTCTAAAAAACTTTTCAGAGGACCATCAGCCAAGGTTTTTAAATAGGTAGAAACCCCTAATGCATCCCATAACCCCTTATTCCCATCAATCAAACCCCATGATAAATCTACTAAGAGTATTATTAAAAACAGTGAAAAAAATAATATAGGTAAAGTAATTCGTAATCTGTATTTTTTAAGCATTATTTTTTTGTACATCTTATCAGTAATTGTTCTGTTTTTTTTAAGAAAATTCTCATAATCGAGTTCCTTGAATATTTTTTTTTCCAAATGGGAATATTTTTTGGTCTCAAATGTACAAGACTTTTTATTCATATCTTTTTTACGACTTCTTGTTATACTTTGTGAACATTCATTTGATTTATTCATTTTGCTTTCCACCTCTTCCTCACTGCTACATATATCTTTTTTGTTGGTCAAACCAATATTTGGCATCTCTTCTTTTGTAAATATAACCTTTGAATCGATATTATACTTATATCCTCCTAGCAATCGATTATTTCTTGCTTCTAATTCTTTCGTACGATTGCAATACTTATTCAATGGTATGTCAAACATTCCCTAAAAAAAAATGTAAATATTTTTTATTTAATAGTATAAATAAGACAGAGGTAAAAAAAAGGTATTAATAGAGAAAAAAACCAAAAAATATTATGATTTCAAATATCCTTAAATAATATTTTCATACAACATCACTGTTAAAATGAAGCACCCAAGATAATAGGATAATCTCAACAATATTAAAAAGTAAGAAGGTCTTTGTTTTTTGTTCCATGATACAGATATTTAATATTATAATATAATCAATAAAGAAAAAGTTAATAATAATATATTATACTTCTAATGATAAAACGAAATATTTAAAATAATAAAAAAATTTTATTATTTCTTTATAAATATATAATAAAATATACATAACTATAATGTACGTTACATGTTCTATAATCAAAATTAATTTTTAAAATTCATTATGTAATATTTATATTAATTTTATTTAAAAAAAAAAAATAATTTCTTTGAAATTATATAATTCGACTTAATACATATATATTTAAAATATATAATTTAAATATTCAGCGTAGTGTTATAATGATAAAATACTTTTATTAACTTTTTTCAGAATAAATTATGAAAATAATATTCGAATACTTATTATATGTAAATATTGAGTTTATACACTATGTAGAATGTAGAGAATATAAATATAATATATTCCTCTATATATTAAGAAAATAATTAATAATGTTAAAAATTATAAACAAATAATAATTCTGATTATGTAAATTTTTATTTTGAAAACGTTGATTTTTATTAATAAAATATCAATTATTATAATAATATAATAATCATAATAATATAAGAAAAAAAAAAATATTAATTATATTAATTAGAACAAATGTATTAATTCCTCCTCAAGTAAATATACTTTTTTATAGTATATAATTTCTTTTTAAGATAGAAATTTATGGAACTACTTAATCTATGTAGAAATATATATTCTAACAGCAAACAAGGTGTGATTTCTTATTTTTGCACCTTAATATTTGAAAATCACTATTTTTAATTACGTTTAAGTTATACATTCCATCTAAAAGAAATTTTATTACATTCATATAAATAGATTTTTAAATTTCTTTTTTAATATATATATTCCAAAGAAATATAAGAATATTAAAAAAAAAAAAAAACTTTAAAGGTAAAGCAGATATATAATCGTTACTTTAAATTTCATTAATTTAAAAATATATCAACTGAAGCATATTTACTAATGATATATATATAACATAATATACTTATAAAACTGTTAAATAATAAAAATATATTCAACTAAAATATACGACTTAGTGATTATTCAATTCATAATATTAGAAAGAATAAATTACTTTTTATATATTCTTTTGAAAATACATAATCCCAGAAACATATTTTACATGGTAACTGGAATAAATGAGTATAAATATATTATTCCCATATATATCTCTCACATACTGTAACCATTAGAAATTTAATTATAAAAAAACATTCCAGTCAAAAGAACATTCACTTTATATTATTGATCTCCTTAAAAAATACTATCTTTCCAATTGATAATTAAAACATAAAAAAAAAAAAAACAGATGAAACCAAAATATTATTTATAAATTAAAAAAAACAGAAAAAAAAAATTACATATATTAAAATTAATATATTTTGACTTTTTAATATGTATATTAGTTTCATTATAACGTTTATGAAGATACTTAGGTTCTATTTTTTCGAACATTTTGAACAGCTCACATTTTTTCTCTTACCTAATGCTTATGTATATAATGTGCTTTAATCTATTATAAAAATTTATAATAATCTATACACAAAAATTGTAAAATATATTATGAAAAATAAGTGCACTATATAATAAAATACTGCTAAATATCTACTTATAAATATTGTTATTTTTAGAAACATTTATTGATCCTATGTATTTTTTGATCTATTTATTTTAAAAAACAATTAGTTATTCATCTAGATTATTTACATTCTCTAAATAAAGAGACCATATATAAAAATATTAATTTACAGGATAATATTTAATTTTTCTTTTATTTTTTATGTATGTCATACGTCTATTATGTTTATAATATAGCACTAAATCTTAAATGCTTTCCTTATTATGTCATTTATATGTTTAATTATTAATATTTTAAAAATACAAATAAAAGAAAATAAATATAAAATAATATTAAATTTCAATTTCTAAATCATTTTTTCATATTTATAATAATTTATACATCGAAATCTACAAAAAATAATATATTCACTTAAATAACCAATTTTTATCAAATTTATTAATTATTTATATGGTTTCAAGTATTATTATCTTAAATATAACTATTCTTTATTTTTTTTATAATGATAAAATGTTTGAAAGTTTTCCCTTATTTACATATGCGATATATTTTATTTTATTTTTAATTCTATAAAATATCTACACTTCAATTAATATATATTGTATTATTATATATGTTGAAAGATATAAGTTAAAATGTAGCCATATAAATAGATGTATTGTATAAAATTGAAATATATTTTGTACTCAACTGTAAAACTTTAAAAATGATTAAGATTTTCTTAATAACAATATAAACAAGTTTAAAAGTGTAACTATCTTAAAATATGTTAATTAACAAAATGAAACTACTAAATCTCAGTTATATTTTGCTTCAGCAAAATTCTTATTTAAGGGTCTATACTCACCAGTAGAAGGCTCTTTTGATTCTATTATATATGAATATATATTATTATTTGCAATAATTATATTAACATTTATTGCAATATATATTATACATTTTTTCTCTAGAATTATGAATTATTCTACGTAAAAATATTGATACTCTACCAGAAACACTCTTATATAAAGACAACGTTTCAATGTCATAGTAGTTTCGTATTTACAAATAAGTAATATTTTTTAATAGGAGTACATACTATATGAACCTAGTCCTTTTCTTCAAAAACAAAAATATACACCTTTTTAAATATATATGAACACTGTAACTAACAACTCGTGGCTATTAAATGATTACCTCATTCAGGTGACAATTTATGTTATATAATATATAGTAATGTAAAAATTTTTAATATAAAAATATTTAATAATAATAATTTAGGTAAATATAGAACAAGTTATAGAGTAAGATAATTCGAGTGTATCCTTAAAAATATCAAAAAAATATACTAGAATAATTTCATTTAATAATAATATTGAAAATGTGATGGTATATTAGAGACATCAACTCCAAAAAAAACAATAAAATTATTTCTAAAAATAATTAAAGAGGGTTAATAAAAATTATGAAATTAAAATACAAATATTTTATGCAAAATCATGAATTTTATTAATGCATAAAATCATAGAATATAATAAAGAATTAGTTTTAATTGGATATCTATGATAGACAAGGTTTTACATTATAACAATAAAAAGGAAAAATAGCATTTCGTATAAACCGTCCGTCATTATGATATATATGCATGAATATTTATGAAAAAAGATAAA
The DNA here is from genome assembly GCF_023973825.1 of Plasmodium brasilianum. Lineage (NCBI taxonomy): Eukaryota > Apicomplexa > Aconoidasida > Haemosporida > Plasmodiidae > Plasmodium > Plasmodium brasilianum. The sequence goes on from NW_027122925.1 coordinate 9,623, forward strand.
TTCATAATTAAATAATCGTAACTTGAACAATAGATACAATGATTAATAGATTTATCTGTAAATAAGATAAAAATAAGAAATATTTAGAATACCTTATATTTTAATTTATGATGAAACAGAAACAAAAACATATGTACTCTTATAAATGAATAATGAAAATGCAATCAATTATAGAACTCTACATTTGAAATATCAGTGCTATAAACTTTAATTTACAAATAGAAAAAAATATATATATATATATATATATATATATATATAATAATTATATGTCATTTATTAGGATTAAAGAGTATTAAATAAAACATAATAATAATATTACATATTTTATACTATGATAACATGGACAAATACAGTTTATTCCATTATTAGTAAATGCACTTGAAAAAAAATTCCTTGTACAGTATGTTGTGCGTCTATATTTATATACATAAATAAAAAAATATACAAAATATTAATATATATTTAACATAGTATAAATTTTTATATTATATTATTTATTTATATTATTCTTTAATAATTTTTTCAATATTAAAATACATCGATATATTAACTCCACTACAAAATATTTTGAACATTAACATTAAATTCTTATTGGTTTTTTATAATAATTTGTAGCATAGTAACAGCATTGTACATTTTATTAAACTACTAAAAATTATGTTATATTATATTAAAGTCATTAAAGTATTCTAACTAGCGTTACTTTTATGCCTATTTAAATCCATACCCTTTCCTATGTATATATATATACATTTCAAATTATTTACACTTATTGATTTGAAAATTTTATATATTTAAAATATCTATTTCAATAATGTATATTATTTTTTAAATATATAAATAAAATAATAATAGACTTATTAAAAAATACTCAATAATTTTTATTAATATTTATTTATTTTTTATTATTTTAAGTTAAATATCATAAAATATTGCAGTAAGTTACAATAATTGTGATCAAATGTTAAAACAAACATATGAGAAATACATCAACAAAAATAAAAATATTTTCATAAATCTCTAAAACAGTAAAGAAAAAAAATATTATACATATATATTTACAAAAAATTATTAGGGAGTTCTTTCAAAAATTTTTCAAATATTTCAGAAAAAAATATTTTGCTTTATGTTGTCACATGATGATCCACTATTACAAGTTAATTATGTATTATGTTTACCGTATATGTCATATATTCAAATATAAATTTTGAATCTATAATATCTTAAATAATGATAAATCATATTTATATTATTTTCTCCTATACTGTTATTAATTAATATATATTTAAATGCAATACGATAAAATACAAGGAATTAAAAGAAAAGGAAAGCTTAGAACAAAATATTTGTAAAAATCCAAAATTGAAAATAAAATATATATAAATAAAAATTAATTTACTTTTAATTTTTGTTTTATTTAAGTTTAATATAATCGATTACATGATTATGTGAAATAACAATTTAAAAAAAATTATTACCAACTAACATATTTATATATTCTTTTTAATTCTTTTACCATTCTAAGTGTCTATGAACTTGTTTCATATAATGCATTAAAATTAAAAATAATATATTTAAATTACTACAGAATAAAATATGTTGTTGCAAATAAGTTTAAATTGTCCTGAAATTCTACTTACAAATTGAAGTAACAAAAAGGATTATAAAATAATAAATAAACCTTTTTATTTTTCATACTAAATATTTATCAATGTTAAAATGATATTTACTTACATTTATCAAATTAAATAAAAAATAAAAAATAAATTAAATATATTTAATCTATTTATTCCAATATATATATTAATAATTACAGAATAATATTTATTATACTTCAATACTTATTATATTATATAATTTAATATCTTATTTCATTCACATGTAGTTATAATGTTTTTATTTTATAGTGCAAGTAGATAATTTATTTAACTTATCTTTAAACATATAGTATAACCTTTTTGCTATAAGTATAACTGAAAATTTTTTGTTCTAATAATGAGTATTTAAACATTTGTTCATTAATTAATATATATAAATATAAATTTATTAAATAAAATTTAATTTATATTCTATTATTCACATCCAAAAGTGGCAAAAGACGTAAAATGTAAAAAATATATATGTACATTATACTATGTTATTATAGAAATATTCTCTATTAGAATATGTATTAAAAATAATTAATTTTTAGGCAATTTATTTATATATATTTTTAAGTTTCATATGTATATGTCAGTTGTTTGTATTTTACACCAGCATAAAAATTATTAAGCATTACTTATATATTATTAATTCTGTTCTATAGGTAGGACGTATATAATATAAAAATGTACTAATAAATTAGCTATATTACTATAATGCATATATCAAAAATAAATACCCAGATATCACATTAAAAAAAAAACATAGTATCAGCTCTATTAATAATTTACTATATAGACTATTTATTTTCAGAAAAAAAGAAAAAAAAGACTATATATATATTACTCATAGACAGTTAATCCTATATTATTTATTAGTGTTACTTATATGTAATTGTTTATTTTTATCGATTCGAACGTTTTTTTATAAAGATAATATGAATTTTATATGCAGATATATAATTTACTGTACTGTATTATAAAAATATGATTAATATATACATTAAGTTAAAATGTATTTTTTTAATGTAAAAGAATATAACAATCATATAAAACAAATATTATTTTTTTCATTTATATTATAGAGACCATATAAACTATTATGTAAATGATAATTTAATTACCACTTTTTATTAAGATATATTTATTTAAAATATCCTCATTGATAAATAAGATGATATAAATTTTTATTTTACGTTCAGATGTCTATTTACAACGAACTACAGTACTAATATATAGTTATTATGGAAAAATGTTTACCTAAGGTAATAGTTATTATATTTTAATATACTTAAATTTATTCATGAATTTCTTATTTACCACATAAAAATTGATAGTAAAACAAACATGAAAATTTGTGCTTAAATAATTCTTAATAATTCTTTTGAATTTAGTATTTGAGGGTTTATGGCAGGACCTATTACAGATATTATGGTGATATATATTTTAGAAGGGTTGTACATCATATTAGAGATAAAATTAATGACTTTATTCTTAAGAAAGATAAAGAACCATTAAAGGATATATGCCTATATTTGTCTAATTATCTAATTAACAATAAGAATCCACCAAAATACTATGCATCACAAAGAGAATTATGGGAAAGATCATTAAATGAATGGTTAAATCCTTATTATAAAAAGCTGAATGGACTAGGAGAATGCCCCCTGATTATGAATACAAATGATTTAGAAATTTTAAAATTAAAATATGAAGTAGATGAATTCTGTAAAGAAAGAAATAGGCACCTGACTGAAATAAGGCTGTCACAAGGAAACCCTAAGTCTAATAGTAATTATTCAAGTAAATGTGACTCATATAATGAATGGATTGATGGAAAAGAAAATTATTTCACGACAAAAAAAAAACTCTTTGAAAATTGTTATGAAAGAGAAAAAACGCAAAAAGGTCGAAGAAAAACATGCAATATAACGGATCCCAAAACTTTTAACAAACTACCTAATTGCAGATCTACCGTTCAAAAAGAATCTGGACAACTTCCATCTCAAGAAAATAAAAGTTTACCAGAAGTGCCGAAAAAAGAAAGCGAAAAAACATTTATACTTGAAGATCAAAAGCAAAAACCCTCACCTGATATACTCGAAACTGAACCTCAACCTGAATCTCAATCACAACCTCAACATGAAGTTCATAGTGCCCTCGAAAAAGAAATTGACAAGGAACCTCAAATTATATCCCCAGTAAGATCTTCACCTGAATCATCATCTATTAAAACTAAAGATGTTCAAGAAGATCCTGGACAGCATATACAATCAAAATTATCAGAATCTCCTAAAAGTATTGTTTCTACAGAATCGCAAACATCTCTTAAATCTATAACTTTGCTTACAAATCTTGACGTCTCAGGAACTCGAACCGATTATCAAAATATTCGATTATCATCTGGAAGTTCAAATTTTCCTGATAACGCTATGCCCTCTAAAATTTTAGGTAGTATTAATACTATTTAATTTTCTGTTTTTGAACTAACTACATTATATATACATTTAAATTATAATTATAGGTCAGGCAGAAAATCCAACTGTTGCCCACAAATCAACTATCTTAATAAGTCTTGTAATTATTATTGTACTTTCTCTTTTTATTAAAGTAAAACAAATATAGAAGATTAAAAATATGATAAACTTATAATAATTGTAATAAATAATATTGTGAATCTATTTTTTTTTTTTTTTTTTATTTTATATTGCAGTATGCTTTAATAGGGATATTTAAAAAAAAGAAAAACATAAAAAGAAAACAAGTGAGATTTCTTAGAATACTGCTACCTTCTCTTTCTGACAAAAAAAACAAATATTTAACACGTTTTCAAACAGAAAGCACATTATATGATGATGAAGAAATCATAAAAAAATTAAAAATACATGAACATAACACTATAAAAAATACAAATATATTAAAGAGAAAAAAAGAAAGATTCAAAACTATTATAGAAGTACATATGGAAGTACTGGAAGAATTCAGAAATGAAGAATGGGAACACAAAAAAAAAGAATTTTTACATTTATGCCTAGAACTGTTCGCAAAAGCGGAATATAGCACAGATCGCAATTTGACTAATGAAGAACTGATAATGGAAAATACTAAAAGCATTAATAATATTGAAAAACAAAAAATTCTATGGAATAAATGGGTAAAAGAACATAGTAATATTTCTGAAAAATTGAAAAAAACCAATTGGTTTAATAATTTGAAACATGAATGGAAAAACGAAAAAGATTCCATAAAAAATAGTGTACAATTAAAAATGAATTTTTCAAATGAAAATCAAAAATTTTCATTTTTAGAAAAAGAAAAAGATTTATGGAAAAAATGGATATCAAAAAAGCATATGATTATAGAACAATATTTGCAACAAAAATGGTTTGATGAATTTACACAAGAATTTCTCAATATGTCAGATGAGTATGTAAATGAAGAAAGTAAAAATAACATTTCACTATTAAATTCAGAAGAATTACAGAGTAAAGAATGCTATGAAGAATTATATAGTTATATAAAAAAAAAATTAATTGCAAAAATGTGCATACTAGTATTTATGATGGTATTAGAAGATTGCAAAACAGAAGATTTTATAAAAAATGAGGAATCACATTTGGATAATTCCATAAATGATTGGAAAACAGATTCAAATTTAGGGAGAAAATCAGATGCTCCAAAACAAGTAATTCATGTTAATGCAACTGCTTTAGAACATAGAAAAAATGGGCAAATTCGTGCTCAAATAGGGCAGAAAAGTTTTAGACAGGAAATAGAAGAATGGATAAAAGAAGATGATACAGGGGCAAATTACATATATAATGAGAACAGTGTAGAATTATCCTATTAAATTGTAGCAAAATACATTCTATAAATTCATAATACACACCCAAAATATATTAGAACGATATTTATATATAATAGGATGACGTTTATGAAACATATTTCATACGTTTTGTGAAATATTAACGGGTAATTGATAAAAGTTTATTAATTAATGTGTAACATAGAAGGGAAAACTAGACGTTAAATGTAAAAATTTTAATACAATTATTTTAAAAATATTCAAATTATATGTACTTATTTTAATTTATGTAATAATATCTATAACAAATTTATATGAATACCTAACACAATATATGTATCAAAATGCTAATAAATATATCTATATATAAATTAATATTAATATTTTCCAAAAATATTGAGGGAAAAATTAATATTTTGAAAAATAAAAAAAGGCAAAAAATAATAATTTTTAAATATTATTTTTCTATTAATATGCTATTTTTATACAAATTTATATGTTTATATTTTATTCAATTACTGCTTAATATACAATTTTCCACATTTCGAAAGGTGCATATTTGTTTCCTTTATACATTTTCTTTATTTTAACGTTTCAAGTTTTAATTAATATGAGAAATTTGATAAGAAAACAAAAATGCGTTAAAATATATAAAAATGCGAACAAATTACATACATAATTTATATAATTAAATATATTATAAAGAAAACACACTATATACATAAAGAAACACGGTTAATCTGCTATGGGTTAGTGTGTATTCTCAGAATAATGGTGTTCATTTATTATAAATATTTAACGCTTCAACGTTTTTATACAACATTGATTTACTTTTCATTTATTTTTCCTTTTCTTAAAGTGAAAAAATCATATTTAAAAACTCTATTTCTTAATAAAGAATTTAATTTTCTCCATATATTGTACGGTATTATATAAGAAAATTGTATATACATATATTTATAATATTTTATTATTTTATTTTTCATTTATATAAATATTATTAAGATATATTTAATAAACCAAAGCTATTATCAATAAGGTTAAAAAGAGATGATAACGGATATATAATGAATATATAATATTATATCTTAACTTCCATTTAATATTTTGCGAAAAGATATATACGTATAAATGAAAAAAATTCTCGCATTTTTTTTCATTTTTTTAAATTTTAATATTAAAACATAATAATATTTTTATGAAATAAAAGAAATAAAAATTTCAAATAAATAAGTTAATATATTAAAGAATACTAAATTGATAAGTCTCAAAGTTTATTTAAAATCAAGAAGAAATGGAAGAAAATATAATTACTATATAGGTATTTTAAAAAATATCATATATCTTTCATTTTGTCCTTTCAATTAAAATTATAATATCATTCATATTTTGTTATGTTAATATAAGATTTTGAGTGACTTACTTTTTAAATATTAAAGTGAATTTATAAATTTTGTTTTTCGTCTTTTTATTTTTATTTTTATTTTTTTGTTATTACAGAATAATCTTTTAAATTTATTATCTTAGTTAATAAGGTTATTGATTTTTTTTTTTTTTATATTATTTTTTTATTATGAGTGAATACATATTAATATTTATAAAATAAATTAATATTAATCCCTTTACGACAAAGTATAAATTACATTCTTATATGTAACATATATTTGCTGTTATAATATACTATAAATATATGTAGATTATAAATTTTTATTTAATTCATTCTATTGAATAAATAATATAACAACACCATTTCGCTTATTGTTTCGATAATATAATTAATGCATAAATAATATTAATAATTAAAATAACAAAAAATCCATTTTTTTTATTTATTATAATTATGCAGAGCTGTCAACAAAATTATAATCAAAACATATATATGTATTCTGCTTAACATAACATCCTTCTATTACATAAAACAGATATATTATAATATTAATTATATTTTAGTTGGAAAATAATTACCTTTATTTATTAATATCAACGTCATCCATGTTTCATCAATTATGAGTAAAATAAATGGAATTTAATTATTATCCTTTTATTTTACCATCGATAAAACTATAGTTCTTCTATACGATATTAGCTTAATATATATAAAAATCTTGTCAATAAACACTCTTACGGTTTATCATATTGTATAGACAGTACATACATATTTAGATAATATATGCATTACAAGCATAATATATATTTTCGTTCTCTTTTGTATTTAATAGATGAAATGCATATGTATTTCTTAATTTACCTCTAGTCTCTTAAAAATATTGCTCGTATATTATATATATATTAAATATTAATAATAAAAGAACATTAGAATACATAAACGTATAAATGTGGTTGAGAATTAATACAAAAGTCATAATATCAAAACTCAAATACATGGAAATATATTATTCATTTTGACAAACTGTATATTTTATTAAATGTAACAGATTTAAAAAATAAAAAAATATATTAATATTATAAATAAAAAAATTTGATAAAATACGAAAATAATTATATTATTAATATTAAGAAAAATAAGGTAATAAAATAATAAACAAAGAATATTTATAGAAAAAACAATTTTAGAAGACATTTATTTTAACAATTATAAGAATTATATTACTGTATTAACTTTGTCAATTTTCGTAAAGAAAAAACAATTCATTCAATAAATATATTAATAATAAATATAATATTTTTTTTTAAAAACGTTTCTAAGTTCTAAAAAATATTTTTATATATTGTAAATATATTAACAGAATTCACATATAAAAATACCTCACGATTTATATATAATATTAAATATATATAATCATAAGATATTTTGCAAAAATGTAATTAACGTAAAAAAGGAGAAATAATTTCTTATTATTCTTCGAGTGTATCGATTCATAAGAGATCATGTAATATAACTAATATGACGTAGAATACTGATAAATAAAAAAAAAAGTAGTAAAATATATGAAATTTAAGATAATTATGATACTGCTTTTCACAATTATTATATAAAGCATGGAACGCAAAATATGTAACATAAATATATTTTGTAACAGTATGCTTACCATTTGGACTAAAATGATGAATTTCATTTGATATATTATTCTATATTTTTATTATGTTACAGGTGAAGATAATTTCAATAACATATTTTATTAAAGGATTTAGGAAAATTATTGAATTTTTTTTATTTTATTATTAATTTATAATTATAATAAATTTACAGTATAATAATATCTAATATGATTTTATATATGCATATTTCTATAATAAATTTTTACATTGAGTCAAGTTAAATGTGATAAAAATTCAACTAAAAATTTAACATCCCTATATAGTTTAATGCAGAAAATTAATGGAATATTTTATTATTATATAATATAGTTTATCTGTTGAGAAATATTTTATTTATTTAAAAGTATTTTTTTTTTTAAGAAGTATACTTATAATTTAACAAAATGTCCTTTATTTTCATACGTTATATGTATGTTTTAGATAAATTTCTTTTTCATTTATATAATCGTTAATTTCAGTTATAATTTAATGTTAAGTACTTTAGCGAATACATATATTATTATTTCTTAATATAAATATTAATTTAATAATATAAGAGGTATCATTTTAACAAAAAACAAAAATAATAACTAAATAAATAAATAAAACAATGCTGTATCTTTTGAATAGATAATATTTATCTATTTAAAAAACATTACAAAGCTAAAAAGAATTACTAAATACATATTCCAATATAATAGGAAATTTATATGAGAATATATTAGAGATAATTTATTTTTTTTATATAAGTTATCAGAACAATTTTATAAACCATATAATAATAAAAAAGTATGTATGCGTTTATTTCTCTACTTCTGTTTATTTAAAATAAGGTAAATCCGTTTTTGATATTATTATGTTATCAATTAAAAGCATTTATATTATATTACACTAAAGACACTGCCTTATTTTGATATTGATAAAAAGTAAATAGGACTTCTTCCCAAGTATTTTTTTTTTATATTCTATGTATAAAAAAAAGGAATACACCATATATAAATAGATTATATATACTTTTTCATATATATAAATATTAATATGATACCAATTTAATTTTTGTTATTTAATTCACGTATATATCTATATATACAATGACCTCTAGATATACAAAGGAAAATGTAAAATTTTTCTTTATGTTATAATAATTATATATATTGTTGTACTCAATAGTTGGTTGTTCCAGAAATGACATAAAAGTGTCTTTCAAGAAAATATGAATTTGTGTACTTATATTTTTTTATTATATTTTTATTATTTTTAGGAAAATTCCGTGACATTATTACTTAAATATAGAAAGGAATTTGATGAAGCTATCACAGATATTAAAAATGAAAAAAGTGGGGAACTTGCTGAAAATCCTGGAAGGAAATGTTCTTCAATTGCTGACGGTGATTTCATTCAACCATGCCAAGATATTGGTAGATATTTAATTGAAATCAAGTAACTCTAAATAACGGATAGTCTCAAACGTTGTAAATACTTAAATTACAGGATAAATTCAAACTAAAAATATAATAAGAATTCTGATTTCTTTCAGAAATATAAAGAATTTTCGTCCAGAACAGATAATTTATGCATAGCTGAAATAAAAAAAATTGATCGAGATACCTTAACAAAATTTACAGATCTATATGACTATATGAAGAATTTGACAACTTTAATGGTAGCAACGTTTTATCTAATATTAGCAGTTGTAATCCTATTAAAAAATGTTATAACCTTTATAATAATAAATATAGGGAATGTGAAGGGAAGGAGAGCAACGATTTTTGTGAGGAATTAAATAATTTTAAGAAAGCATATGAAGAAAAAATGCGAACTGTAATTCCTTGCCCAGCTGTACCACAAATTTTATCCCCTACTAATGTGAATTACTTATTTTTTTTCAGCTTAACAGCAGCTATCCTATTACTAGCATCTTTCACTTTTTTTTTTTTATATAAGGTTAATAAAAATTATACATAGTAATATGAATATTATACATTAATTTGTACAATTTTTTTTTTCAGAAAATTATTAGAAAAAAAATATAATATTTTTGAGTATATATATACACATATTTTTTTTTTTTTCTGCATATAGTTTACTCGAATGAAATCATGGTTAAGTAATCAATTAATAAGGAAAAAAATAATTGTACACAACGAAGTCCAGGAGGGAAAAAGATAATACATACAAAACATTAATGTAGAAGTAAATAGAAATTACGAAAGAATTGTTCATAATATAGGTTATCATCCTCAATGAGACCCTTGATTCATTAATTGCACTTCATATTATTTTCACTGAAACATTCAGCACTCAATATTATAAAATTTGTATGTAAATGGAAATTTATTAATAAATTAGATAAAATAAATTATAGAAGGGAATAAATGAGTATAAAAATGACACTAATAATGATACGAAAATTATTCAAAAACAATTTTAACATAAATAAAATACTATTGTAACAGTTATCAAAACAAGAATCTATATAATTTAAAAAAATTTTTTTAAATACAATACAAATAAAATTAGAACTTAAATATTTAACACAAAATTATGAAGCAAACGTTGATTTTCTTATACAGTAATATGAGGAAACGTTTTTCCCTAAACATTAAATAAGGAAAAGGAAAGAAGAAACAAAAGAATTAAAAACAGTAAAAATAATATTATTATATAAATGCAAAAACGAAAAACTTAAAATAAAAAATTATTCAAAAAATAAAAAATGTCTACCTTTTCTTTATAGCTAATTTTATTTAAAAATTTTATTATAATTCATTTGATTAAAATTAATTGGAATTATAAATTTAAAACAAAAAAACAAAAATATTAAGATTGTTGTTTTCAAAAGGTAGACTTTCAATGAGATACTGTGAAAAATATATTTATATATAATGGTAAGTACTACAAGTTTTCATATTTCGAATATAAAAGGACAACCGCTAAACCATTCTTTAACAATTTATAAGTATTTTCTTTTTGTATATGGTTCTTAATTCTATTTCTCCTTTATTATCATTTTATATATAAAAAATACAATTGGTGTAAACAAATTGATATACTATTTATAAAAAACATATATAAAACTACTTTATAATTATAAATTTTCCACTATATTAAATAATAATAGATACAAACATTATTTATATTTCTATATTTGATTTTAGTTTACTTTATACAAAAGGAAAAATACAACAAATATTTTCATAATTATAATAACATGTTACATAATAATATGTAAAAGATAAGTTAAATTATAAGGTAATTCTTCTTTTCTTGACGTTTTTAATATAAATTAATTTTTATAGTCTCCTAATATTTTATTATATAAGCATTGGTATAGGTATGATAAATTAGAAATGTAGGCTTCCGTTTATCATTTTGCAAATTTTCAAGTACCATAATAATTGTGAATTAAAAATTTTAGATTACGCATTTATTTTAATTACTACACATAAATATGTATGGCCTTGGATTATACCATATGTATGAATTTCAACTACTAAATTATATATAGGATTTTTAGGATTATACTTAATAAACGTTCAAAATAATAAAACAAAAATTATATATATAATAATTATGCCATATTATCGAAGCATTTCCAACTTCATATAAAAGTTACAGATAAAAATGTTTTTTTAGTAAGTTACTCAATTCTATCTTTTATGATAATCTCTCTATAGTTGTCATAATTTTACGAAGGACGAAAATGCCCAAAATATTAATCAAAATAATAATTTATATAAACATACTATTAAGTTATACTTTTAAATCTACTTCTTTAATGTTTCAATAATACGTATATATATATTTATTTATTTATTATTAACTTCATAATAAGGTATATATCAAAATAAATTATAAAATAATAAAGTAATGTTACCTTACTAATTTATGTATTCACTATCAAGATAAAGTATTTTTAACAGAATTATTCTATAAAAATTATTTTCTTCAACTATAAATAAAACGTATTGTTAATATATTATTTCTTACAAAAGAATAATTAATGTGATAAAAAAATTACTATCATTTATATATTAGATATAAGGTACTTATATAATATTTTTTTTTTGCAGATTAAAAAAATATTTTTAATATTCAAATTTTATTCCATTTATCTATTATTTTTATACATATAAGTTAAAAAATATTTAATTTTTTTAAATCATTGAAGTCCGTTTTTCCTTTTTTAAAACAGGATTAAATGTAAATTTAATAATAAATAGATACATACTAATAATATGACCTAAAATAATAACAAGGGAAATATTAAAATATCAGCAATAAGCCCTAAACTTATAATTCTATTTAAAAAGGATATTATTAATATGATATTTATAAATTAATATTTATAATGTGCAAAAAAAATATATATTAAAAAATGTTTTTAAATAAATATGATTCATGAAAATTTTATTATAAAATTATTTTTTGTAGAATAAACATAAACATTGTTTTTAGGATTAAAAAAAAAATATATCGATACAACAATATACAATTAACTTGTTTTATCTTTTACTAGCCAAGATATATTTATTTTTAAAATTAAAGAAATAATATATTTTATTATTTACATTGCAAATTATCCTTTAAATCTAAAAAAAGATAAAAAATAATTAAGACACATTTCTACAGTTACAAATATAAATTACCACAATATATCAATTAAATTTTACGTAAAGTGTTCTTTTATATATTAATTCTAAGGAAAATATATGTATTTTTTAGAAAATCTGTTTGAATACAGAAATATATATATAAACCTCATATTCCATTAAGCTGAGTTAATACATTATAATCAAAGCTAAAAATATCAAAATAGTTATATTACCCATAAAATTAATAACATATATATTTATGATTGATCCTGAAAAAGATCAAACACTTCCAAGAGTATTTATGAAATCTAAAAAATTATATGTACGTTTATCATTTATATATAACACTTCGGAAATTATAGAAGTTAACTTTTATAATAAAGTGGTTCACGTAATGAAGGATATGCCGTATGATAAATATCACTTTTTATATGTATTAACTTTTCATGTTGTACATATTTTCTAATTAGATAAAAAGTCTCTGCTAAAATTACAAACCAGAATATAATTAATATTACAATTACTGGGATAAACCACATGTTGCTATTTAAGTCCTTATAGGAACATACTAAATATGTATAAATTGCGCCAATTATTATATAGAACAAAGATAAAACGCAAACTCCATCATTTTTTATTCGTAGGCTTCTTTTCAAAAATTTAAAGTCCGAATTTGCAGCACGTCTAACATAATTTTTATAAAATATTTTGTTTACCATTTTTTCTTTAGTATATGGATTCCTTTTCGTGTATAGAGAAGGTTCTCTTCTTCTAGATACTTCTGAGCTTTCTCCATTATTTATTGAACCTTTTTTTATCTGTTTATTTTTTCCTTTGGATACTCTTTTGTTATTGCATTTATTACTTTTTTTGTAAGTTGTGTTATATGGTATCTCCTCGTTTACCCATACAATATTTGAACGCTTTTCCTTAATATTTTTTGCTAGCAATCTATATGTTTTTGCACCTAACGTTCTATCACTGTTCTGGTTCTCATATATATATTTATTAAAATTACCCTAAAAAATCCATGGAAATAAAAAAAAATTTAAGTGTATACATAATCTCAAGTAAACAAAACATATTAATAAAAGAAAAACACAAATAATATTAATTATATATATATATATATATGCTTAATTAGCATTATCATACCATAACACTGTTAAAATTGCATATCCATGGTAAAAGGATAAAAGTACAAATATTAATAAATAATAGTAACTTACAGTTTTTGTCCATTATATATATTTTTAATATTATAATATATTAAGTTTGAAAAAAATTGATAATAATATAATATATATCTAATGATAAAGGATGCTGTATTTAATTAGGAATTTTTTTTTATAGATACTTCATAAAGAATTTAATAAAATGTATATAACTTATGTGTCTTGAACAACAGAAATAATAAAAAATTACTGTAAAATTATTGTTTTAATTTTATTTATATAAACCTAATTTGAATTAAAACCATATAACTTAAATTTATTAATAAATATTCAAAATATACAAAATAATTATTTAGTAGTATACTTATTAGAAACTAATATATTAACCATACTGAAAAAAAATAAAAATTATTATTGCAATACTTCTAAATATGAGATTTATTTAAAATATAAAAAATTCACAATACAGATAGTACATTTACTACTACGCATTTATAATTTAATTACTAATTTTAATTATATTTTCTTATTTGTATATCCAATACATATTAAATATATCATATAAAATGGAGTTATTATATTTAAAAGTGTTTAATTATAAAAATAAATAAAAAAAATTAATTTTTAAAAAAAGATACTTTTCCGTTATGCATTGTTCCATTACTACTAAGATAATATGAATTTTTCAATGAAATAAAGAGCATTTTTTAAAAAAGAATATTTCAGTATATTATATAATTTGTGAAAATTTTTGTATTTTAAAAAGTATTTTCCACTTTAAATCTTTTTTTCATTATCATAAAATTAAAATATTATATATTACATATGTTTTGAAATATATTTTATTATTATATATAATATATTAATAAATTTATAAAAAAAAGTTGTTTTTTCGTAATTTATTCATATAAATAAATTAATATTTATGAACAAAAAAGAAAAAAATAAAATAAAAAATATAAATTAATAATGGTTAATATTTATTCTAGGAAAAGTTATAATATTTTAAAAAATTTTGAATTGAAACACATTTGAAAATAAATAATATACAAAATATTTTTAAATTAATTAATATAATATTGTATTAATATATGTTAACAAAATCATTTATTAATTTATTAATTTTTCTGATGAATATTTTACAACAAATTTATAATTTTTTTTATTTTTTTATAAACAGATACTATAAATATAATATATTTAAAAAATATATATATAAATGTAACATGAGTATTTATTTATTTATACTAGAAATATATTCTTAAGATAATATTTCTATCTCTTCATTTTTGTTATTCGTGTTTCATAATACTGTAAATGACAATTATAAAATTATTATATGCACAAGGAATTAAACTAGTGATAAAATTATATATATCATATTACTTTTTTCTAAAAAACCAAAAAAAAAAACTATGAAAATAAAAAAATGAAACTATTAGAAATAAAACAAATTTTAAATTAAAAAAATAAAAATACAAAAATTATCATAATTATATTTTTATTTCAAGTATAAATGGAATTATGGTCTAATATAAAAAGGAAACCCCATGTAGTATTCCTTAATAATTATATTATTTGATTATTTCGTAATCGAATTATTATAATTATCACTTAAATATATTTTATTTTTATATAATTGAGGAATTTACGAAACATTTCTTTATTTCTTATGTATTTAAGTCTTTCCATATTATGCAACTGTATCATAGATGGATCTGTGTTTATATACATTCATATTCATATTAATCTTTAGCATTGATCTATTTACATTTAAATACCATATACTATAAAGTTCCAATATGTTATTTATTCTCCTTTACATTAATATATTATTTTTTCAATTTTGTTATATTTTTTAGAATATAATAATATATAGTAATAATATTTTTCACAGAAATATATTTTTTTAAAAATAATAAAAATCTGTTGTATATGTTCGATAAAACTTTATTATATAATTGATTTATTTTTTAGTGATACTTTATTTTCATTTTTAAAGTTTATTACATGTATTAATTTTACTACTTCTAAGGGATACACCAACTTGTGTATTCAAAATTATATATGTTAATTAATATATTTATTGTATATTCTTATATAAATTTATTACTACTTTATTCATAATGACTTAATTTTAAGATAAGTGTAACTTTTTATTATTTATACATTTTTATATTTGATTAATTACATGTAAGAAATATTCATAATATTCATTGTTTGTATAGATATACGATCAGTTATATAATATAAAGCTCATATATTAATAATCTTAGGATAATTTTATTTTTATTCTTTATATTTTCATCATGTTATTACAACATTGTTAAATTTTTGAAAAATATTTATTAATATAATATTCATAAATTATATTATTATGTATTATAGAATTTTTATATATATGTATTGATTCTGCATTTATTTACTATAAAACATTCATTTAATAATTTATATATTATGAGTATCATCGAACATTAAGATATATAATGTACACCATAACTTTCCCCTTTATAAATAATATTATCCTAATGCCTTATGTAACATTCTCTCTCTATATATATATATATATTGTAGTAAATATTAAATGGAAAATTTATACGTTTATTTAGTTTATAAAATAAGATATGATATCCTTTTTATAAAAGTTAAAGTATATATTAGATATGTTTTAAAATCAACTTGTATTAATCCGGAATTCAATAATTTCATGCATTTAAGGTTCTCAAAAAACATTTTTGCATATATTATTATCCATGTTAAATATTAAAATATAAAATTTAATACACCGCTCCATTTATAAAACATAAATTAACATCAATGTATCGATTAAGTATATAATTTCTTGTTATATTAATATTAATGTAATAATTCATACGTTTCATTTCTTTTAATATTATTTTACTTTTTACTTTATTTACATATACTGTTTTTTTTTTTTCCTTTTTTAATGTATCATTTTTTAAAAGTATGGAATGTAACATTATTATAAATTGAAAAACTTTTTAAATTAACATACAACTTTTATGGATTACGTTAATGCGTCTTAGGTAACAAAAAAAGATGCATTGAGGATATTAATTATTTCTATTGTTTTCATAATATAGGAAAAAGTGTATTTTAAATCATACGACAGCAGTTATTATATCATGAATAAAAGTTACATTCATGAACATTCTTATACTAAATAAATTATTTTTAATATACTTAAAAGTATTTTAATCACCTTGAAATAATATATATTCAATACTTCCACCTCGATTCAAAATATATATATAAAAAAAAATAATTTAGATTAGGACTTTAATTGTCACAATTCTCATCTAAGATGTTCTGCGTATTATTAGTTAATAATGCCAAATTTATCTTAAAATATACTGTATGATTCCGTTTTTTTATAAACCTGTGTTCATTTATACATTTTAAGTTACTAAAATATTTATTGTCCCATTCATTATCTAATACTACCATATTACCAAGTGTAAATATTCCACATGTTGAATTTTGAAATTTGTTTTAAATTATACTTTAAAATCCTTTATAAGTATATATAATTTAAATGTAATTTAAAAAATATTTATACGTTTCGATTTATTCATTTTATATTATAAATTTCAGTGTATAAATAAATTGAACATATAATGTAAAAGAAAGAAAAAAGTTACAACATATTCTGTATTATTATAAAAAAGTTGTTCTATTAAGAATAAATATACGTAGGAACCCTGCTCACAGATATTAATCCTTGATAAAAATGTGCTAAGTATAATTAAATTGGTTCTTTCACAAATAGAACTTTTTATATATAATATTTTGTAAAACAATGTATATATATAATTAAATAATTTAATAAAATATTGAAATATTTTACGTTAACCAAAAGGGAAAACTTATAGTAGGATATATATATATATATATATATATATAACAGTACTTTATAACAAATATTTTGGTTATTATTATAAAATTAAATTAACAACCCGTTTCTTGTAAGAACTACAATAAATGTACCTAGTACAATTTATTTACAAGAATATGTATTCCTCTAAGACAATAATGAACAAATGATTCATTTTGTAAACAATTGTTTTTTATTACTTATTTATATTTTCATATTTAAAACATTCAAAAATTTTAAAATATATTTAAAGTATGTTTGTGGTAAAAGCACATTGTAAAACATTTATCATGATATCTACAATACAATTTATTTAAAATTACTTTTAACAAAAAGCAAAAAATATATGCACTATTTTTATTATATAGAATACATAAAAAAAAGTTTACAATTAATTTAAAGAAAGTAATACTTCTTTTTAATTAAGTCACCGATTAATCATTTTGGACTAAAAAAGTAAGAGAGATGAAAACAAATTAAATCCATGTTTTTCTATTAACAACACGAAATACCCTATTAAATTAATGAGATAATTCTATATGCGCACTTATAAATGAATTTTATACAAAATATATGTATATATATATATATATATATCATTGAACAAAAATATACATATACACAAATATATTATGGCAAAATATCAAATTACATTAAATCAATTCAATATATAGCAGATTTTAAAAATACAACAATGAAAATCACTAAGGATTAAAAAAAGTATTTTTATATTTAATATCAAATAGTTATATATATGTATGTGTTAATATAAAAATTTTGTATGCACATCTCTTATTTATATATTATTTTTAAGGATACTATCATCATTTTATTCCATATTGAATGTCTTTCTTATTAGTAGAATTAAAAATATTATTACATATTTTTAAACTACCTCCATTTTTTATTTTGAAATTTTCAGTCTTATTAGAAGTATAATGAATACCTGATAAAAATGAAAGATTCATAAATACTAAAAGCACATAAATTGCTGATAATGTTGGAATTAATATAAAAGTGTTCCTTTATGAGCTACCTTCATAGCCTAAAATCAATTTGCCACAACATAAACAAACAAAAACATATGACAAACACAATAATATGAAAATTATCAAAAGAATTAAAAAAATCCGAATATATCCTAAAGATGTCTTCCTTCGCTTCATTAAGCTTGCAGTCTGTTTATCAATTTTCTTATTATAATTAATTTTATCTACGGAATCTAATTCTTTGAATATATCCTTTTCAAGAAATAAATCTAATATATTAAACGAAGAATATTTCCTTTTCTTAAATAAGTTATTCCTTTCCTCTGCCTTTAATAAAATTTCTTTTATTATATTCTTTCGTGACTTAGAGTCCTTGTCAATTTTATATGTATCCGCCTTTTCATCCATTAATTTGTAATAACCTTTGTCACCTGATCGATATCCGGTAGATATAACATCCAATGAACTCTCTGATAGTAGTCTATTAGTTCTTAAACTTGAATAGCTATCTAGATTATTCTTTTTATCCATAGTTTTTGCACATATACACTAAAAAAAAGAATGTTAACATTTATTATTTACAAGTATTCATATATCTATACTAAGATAATAAAATTTTTAAAAATAAAGAATGGAACACAAAAAAAAGTAAAATAAGAAATATTATTATAATATTACATTATTTTTATAATGATATATCCAAATTAAAAGGGTAAATAACAATATTTTAATAAAAAAAAAGGGCTTAAAATTTTCTTTCATTGTACTGTTCATTAAGGCTAATATATATTAACTAATAAATATATTAGTTATATTTTTGTTCCTGCAAATAATAAAGCATACTTATATTGTTTTGGATTTATTTTATTTTAAGCGTAATTAATTGAATTTATATAAATATAACTTATATTTAATTTTATTAACGTAATATAACATAAAAATTGATTTGGTATAATATATATATAGAGAGAGATTTTATATACTAATAATAAAAAAATAAAATAATATGAAAAAGAATAATAATAGATAAGATGAAAAAAAAACAAAAATTATTCATTCAGCGATAAAAATTTTTTTTTTTCATTCAAAATAATGTATAACTTATAGAAAATATATACTTGCTATGTTCAGAAGGTTCTTATGAACATTTACATGCTTCCTAAGAAAAAATTATAATTTTATATATTTTTCTACATAATTTCCTTCTACATTTAAATAATATTAATTATTTTGATAGTAAAACTAACAGAAAAAGTACATGATATTATGAAAAATGTTTTTAATTATATAATGTTTACATTATTATCTATCTAAAAAAAACACATATTCCTTCATAAACTATTCTATATTAATAAATTATAAATTGTTGTTACAAGGAAATGTATGAAATTACGAATACATTTTAAACAAATATACTATTGACGTTTATATTTTTATTTAAGGATTTTACAAAACAATAATTTGTATCTAAATAGGGACACGATTTATTATTATTTAATAGAATATTTAAAAATACTTTGTTTTTGTAATATACTTATGCCTTTTATAAATATATACAAATGTTTATAGAGAGAAATTTCAATATGATAATAAAGAAAAAGGTAAACAAAAATTAATTACAAAAGCACTGTTTGAACGGCAATAATTTCAAAAATATTTAGAGAAATTTCTTTTTTACAAATGAAATAACAAAAAGAATATATATAAGATATATAAAAGGAACATAAAAAAACATTTAGGAATATAAATAATTTACAAAATTTTCTAATGAAATAATTTAAAAAAATTTACCTAATCTCATTCTAATGCATACTACAATAAACATATTTTTAAGAGGAAATATAAACAATTAATTTTCTAAAATAATATAAATAATACTTATAACAAAAAAATTATTATATATTCCAGTAATTTTACTCCTGGTATATTTACTATAGAGGTGATATAATAGCAACAAACAATTATTTAAAAAAGTACTATTACTGATTTAAAAAAAAGATAAATAATATTAATATTATTTCATTATGTTAAAAATTAAAATAAAAAAAATTAATGTTTTTAAAAAGATAGTAAAATAATTATTAAAGCTAAAATATTTTTTTTCATTACTAAATCATGTATAAAAGAAATTAACATAACTATAATTCATTCTATTATATAATATGTACATATTGTAATATTAATAAGGACACAACTATATCATCTTTTATAAGCTTTTATGAATTCAAAAACATACATTTTAAATAAATAAACAAAAATTTTTATATAAAAATTGGTAAAAGTAGTAGCTTGTAATATGTATATTAAGAAACAGATTAAAAAACATATAAATTCCATTTTATACGATGCGTTTGTGTTAATTTTTTCAACATCTCAATCATTCTATTTTATCTACATTTTTTTTAAACTCTTTTTCCTTTTGTCATTTATTTAATAGAAATATTTATTGACTTATTTGTTTAATTTCGTCAAGAATAAACATACATACCCTTTTTGTCACCAATATATTTTATCATAAATATATAAGTATATTTTTATAAAATAAAAATAAGTCAAAAATATTTATATATTATAATAAAGTGATAAATATAAGAATCTTTTTATTCAATGCAGCAATCTAGTAATAGGCAAAAATTATAATCCTGCACAAAAATTTTTTACTACCAATTAAATCATACAAAAAATTTTCAATAGCTCATAGAAATATACTGTACCCTAACCTTGAAATATATAATTTATTCTTGATGTTACGTATAAAACATAAATGTGTAACATTACTAAATATATATATTAATATTTTTTGAATTTTACTAGATATACTATCATGAATAATACATATTTATCTTGAATATATGCTTTATAATAATTTATTATACCTTTTCTAATAATTAATGTTATTATTATTATATAATTATAATTTATATATAGCGTTTTTTATTTTACTATATTGGTTAAAAACTATCAATAGTATACTACATATATTTTCACACAAAATTTTATTTTTATATTGTTTCACTAAATAACAGTTTTACATTGACACTTATATATCAGTATATTACTTCTTTTCAACTATACTATTACTACAGATAAGATCTCAATAACATACATTTTAATGAATCATGAAAATGATTGAAATTTCTATTTTCACTTAATGAACTTTTATAATAATATTTTACTTATTTTATCATGGCACTTTATTAATATTTATTTTTTTTAATTAATCTACGATGCCTAAAACTTATTTAACTCATACATATAATATATAGGTTTATGTATATATAAGTAATATAATATTAACAACAAAAACAAAAAGTTAAATTAATTAATGCCTCTATCACAAAATGTGTAAATCAATAATTATAAAGAACAAAACATAGAACAAACATAGATAAAATAACCAATTTTATTAATTGAATATTTATTCCTTATATATAAATATTAGTAAGGAAATTCATGCAAAAATAACTAAAAAAGAAATAAAATTGATATTTTGTGTTACATTAAATAGTGGAACCAAATATCACGAGAAATTGTAATGTATAATAATACTTAAATATAATATTATTTTCAAATCATTAAGAGACTATATTGGAATAAATTTATTAATATAAATGAAAATCTTTTTCATATTTCATCGTCTACTATTTAAAATATCATTAATGTTTTGTAACCTTTTGAGACTTACCAAAAAATTTTATTATGTATTAAGCAAATTATTTTATAAAAATAAAAAGATAAAAAAAAAATATAAATAAAAATCATTTATCATATATATTATCTCATATTATATATATGATCTAATTATGTTTCTTTGGTTTTCTTTTTTTAAATTTAATCATAGCTCTTATAAAACAAATTTATCCTTAATAAAAAAAAAATTCATTGCAATAAGATTTATTTGTCTCATATTTCATTTATTATTCATATACAAGCAAACAAAAAAAAACAGAAAAACATATACAACAAAGAAATTACATTCATATACTTCGTTTCCCCATACGAAATACATGACACGCTTACTCTTAATAAAAAAAAAAAACTCACATTTTTTAGTTGCATCATAATATAGTAATTTAATATAAAATAATATAAAAGAGTCAAGACTGTTTTTTTTTTTTTGCAATGACATATAAATTTGCAATCTATATCAGCAAAACCATATAATCTGTTCTTTTTTATATTTATATCAAGTTACATATATTTTTCAAAAAAATCTTGTTATATGTAGAATTAATTATATAAAGGACTATATTGTGGTAAAATTAAAACGTATATCAAAATAAAATATGAATAACATTAAAATATTCAAATTTATAACCAAATTAAAAGTGTACCTTATTACCCTTGAGGATCAAAAAACTCCAAAATCTGCATGCCTATTTATAATATCATTGAAATTATAGGTTTGTTTGTTATTTCAGTATATCAATTAGAAAATTATATATTATAATCCCTATGAAATACTATTTCACATAAAGAAGTTTATTCGGTATAATTCATTTTACATTTTAAATGTAATAATTTTTTATATTTTTCTGTTTCTCTTAAGTTGTAAAAAAACCTTACTAAAATTATAAACCATAATATATATAATGGTATAAGCATTTTCATAATGTATACTACAGTTTTTTCGCTATTCATAAGATAATAAAATAATAGAACATGTAATACTCCAACTACTAAATGGAAGATATATAAAGCAAAAATTGCTTTATTTTTTCTTTGTATAAATTTTTTTATAAAACAAAAATCAGCATTTTTACTATATTCAATTACATTTTTATAATATATTTTGTCTAACATTTTCTTCCTATTATAGGTATTAACCTTATTATATTCAGAAGATTTACTTTTCTCTGTTTGTTTATAGTCTCCTAAACTATTTGATGTACACACTTTTGGCAATTTATTTTTTCCTTTGGATATTGTTCCATTCCTGCATATATGTTTCTTTTCGTAATCTCCATTATTTAGAATATCTTCTTTTGTCCATACGATATTTGAACACTTTTCCTTTTTATACTCTGCTAATAAGCGATTATTTCTTGTATATAATTTTTCATCAATAACGTCCTTCTCATCCAAATATTCACAAAAGTTACACTAAAATAACAAAAGAAATATCCACGATTTAAAAAAAGTAAAAAAACCCATGCTATTAAGAAATATTATTAGAAATAAAAAAAACACAAAAATGAATAATAGAAGTAACATTAACTAAAATATATTATACCACTTCGCTATTAAAACGATATATCCATATTAAAAAGATAATTACCACAATTTTAATAAAAAAAAATAGCTTAAATTTCTTTTCCATAATGTATATTTTTAATATTGTATTATGTTTTGTTAATAAAAAATTATTGATAATAAATATTCTTTCGTTGACAAGGGTTACTATATTTTGTTTTCATAGAAAATTAATATGCATATAAAATGTATATTACATTTTACAATATAGAAAATGTAAGAGATATCTAAATTTTTATTATCATATTTTTGCTTTAATAATAATTATAAAAAATTAACATTAATTTAATAACATAATTTTAATGTATTAATAATTATATAAAATACTTAATTATATTACTTAGTGTAGTAAAATAACTAAAAAATTATTATATTAATCCTTTTCAAAATAAAAACAAAAATAATAATTCCTTGATACTTTAAGACGTTCATTTTATATAAAATATATAATGTATAAAATGTAGATAATACAATGTTCCGTATATTAAGAGAATAAAGACTAGTTTTAATTATATTTCCTTACTAATAATTACTTCTTGATAAGCATTATATTTTGGAACAAATAATTATGATTTTTAAAAAATATTAATTATCATAACAAAATTATTATAATAAAAATGAACTAAAATAAAGCTAATTTTACAAATATTGTATAATTTTAATTTTAAAAATCCTAAATTTTATGGTTTATTTTATATTTAAAAAATCAAAATTATATGATCCTCAAGTACTAAAAAAATATCAATTTTCAAATCAAATAAAAAGAATAGAGTTCTTATATTTGTATCATAAATTTTATAAATTATAATTTATAACTAATTTTAATTTATTCCATTACTTCTAAATGAAAATTTTTAAAATTTTCCTCTTTATGTAATCTTTTTTTTTAATAAAATATATACTTTCAAAAGAAATATTAATAAAATTTAAAGAAAAAAAAAAAAAAAAATGAAGATTAAAATTAAAATTGGTGTAAAAATCGTGTATACAAAAAATAATGTTATTGATATTTCTAACAAAATATATTTACCATATGAATATTATATACGCTGTATTAAATTTATACAATAAATAAAAGAATAACAAAGTAATTTCGTAAAATGTATGATTTCGTAATTTTACTGCTAATAATATTTTTACAAATAAATAATTTTTAGTTAATTCATTTACAAATACATTATATTAAAAATAGTCTTTAGACATAAATTAATGAATATTCAAATATATATTGATGAAAATATTTTTAACATCAAAATAATATTCTATTAATACATTTATTTTCTTATATATTATAACAGAAAAAAAAATTATAAATTACAAGATGTTATGTAATTAATAAAATAATATTAATCATATAATATAAAACTTCATTGTTTTCTCTTAAATATTGCTCTTCTAAGGAAGAGCTTAAGAAATTAACGAAAAAACAAAATATACGTAAAAAAATTAAAATTTTTTTATTTATATTGTTTTAAGTTAAATTCATTGTCAGACTGATTTTTGTGAAATATCTTATTTAGATTCTTTTAGGTTTTCATATATGTGGGGTATGTCACATTTTCTCGAAGTTAATATTTTAATATATATTATAAGGTAACATATTTAAAATTTTATAATAATACATACATATAATTTATTAAATAAATTATGAAAAATAAGTGCATAAATTATAAAATCGTGGAAAA
This sequence comes from Plasmodium brasilianum, assembly GCF_023973825.1. Taxonomy (NCBI): domain Eukaryota; phylum Apicomplexa; class Aconoidasida; order Haemosporida; family Plasmodiidae; genus Plasmodium; species Plasmodium brasilianum. The sequence continues at coordinate 35,702 of NW_027122925.1, forward strand.
CTTTTGCTCATAAATATAGCTTTTTCCTTTTAGTAACATTCGTTGTTTGTAAACATTTTTTGATACTTATTTTTAAATAATAATTATTCATTTGAATAAATTGTTCATATTTTTTCTAAATTAAGAAATAATACACAAATAATTTAAATTCCTACTAAAATATTTATATCTGTTCTTGTTAATTTTATATACTATTAAACAATTACGATCGTATTTATATATATATAACACAATAATATGTATATGCTTTTCCCATTATATCTTCTTTATATTTAAGAAAAAATATTATTACATAATAATGAAACAAGCTAAATATGAAATAATAATAAATTTCAATTTTCCGAAAAAATATTTTCATTTATATACTAGCTATACAATATTATATATACAAAATATTAATTTAAATATTGAATTCTTATGTAAGGTAATACATCTTATGTTTTCTATATAATTTATATATATGGATACCCAACTTTTTCCCAATCTACTATAAAACAAATATTTTAAATTATTTCTTTTTTTATAATTTAACATATATATTATATTTTTTACAATTTCTAAAATATCCTCTTAATTCATTTAACACATAATGTACTCTTATCTATGCTGTAAAATGTTACCATTTATACAATAGTCATATAAATAATTATATCATGAAAAATGATAATAAATTTTGTACTCAAATACAAGACATTAAAAATGAATATGATCCTTATAAAAAACATATGATTAAGTTCTAAAATATACTCTTCTTAAACTTTGTTAATTACGAGTGTGAGGTTCCTTAATATAAATAAATCTAAGTTCCCGTAAAATCTTCATTAGTGGATGAAAACCACAAAAAAAAGAACTTTTATTACTGGAGATTAATTTATCTATTAATTTCCAGTAATCATATATACAAATATTACAGAATTTTTCATAATTTTTCTTTTGCTAACATTATAAATTATCCCAATTAAAAATGTGAATGTTCCTCTAAAATCTCCTTAATTTACTGCGACATAAAGTTACTGTTGTAGCTATGTTATATCTACGAATATGTAATTGTTTTAAAATAATATTATTTTATTTGGATGTTTCTGCCATATTTAATAAGAAAAAAAAGTAAAGATTACAATTTTTCATGGTGAAAAAAATGAACAAATATTAGTGAGAGCTTCTAAAATTGAACAGTTATATTCTTGAGACAGCAGATAATATATAAAATTATAATTCATAAATTTTCTATAATAGATATATTTGTTCATCTAAAATATATTCTTGAACAAATTAATTGAAGTGTATGTTAAAAAAATACCCCTAAAAATATGTTAGAATAAATTTTTTCAATTATAATAATCCGAACAAAATGTTATGCAAATGAGTATGATTCTAAGAAAACTATAAAAAGAGCACATAATAGACAATGGAAAAGAATATTAAGAAACTAGAAAAAAAAAAAAAAATTGATAAATAAAGAATAATTATTTCATTGAACTTTATTATGAAGATATAGAAAAAGTATAAAAATATACTCATATTAAGTACATAACCAATATTAATATCATTACTCATCATTAACCTAGTAATTGTATATAACCTTTATTGTGAGAAATTTATCCATAGAATATATAAGAAAAATTCAATAAATAAATGCGTATAACACAGTCAATATTTATAATGGAAAATAAAACTTTCATTGTGTTGTCTAAAAACTGGCAATAATATCTTATATATCAGTATATAATTAATACATATAAAATAATTTTTATGCTACGATAATTATATCGACGCATATACCATACAATGTTCAATTAAATTTTGAAAATTCTGTTCTAGAACTATAGAATTTGTTATCAGATATATTATATATAGAACTTTATTAAATAATCTAATGGAATAAATAACATTATATAAAATATAACAGATATATACATTTTATATTAAGGAATTTAGATGAATATGATTTATTATTTTATTTGTAATAATATATATAAATATAAGTTTCTTGTATATCACGATGATACTCTATATTTATATATATAACTAAAAATATATAACTAAAATAAAAATAGGTTTATCATCAAAATAAATTTGTTAATTTTGTTTTGAATACATATTATCCTCTAAGGATAGGCTCAGTTTCATAATATATAGATAACTGTGAACATTATTATGAAATTACATGAACTATAAATTTTAGTACATAGGTGTCATTCGTAATATTATAAACCGCACTTTTTACGTTGTACGCTTACACATATTAGATAAAAAAAAATTGCAACTTGTAATTAAAGCTGTTTTTATTTAAATGTAATTAATTTTGAGTATATTTCTGATTTTTCTTTTTTTCTAACATTGTCATTATATATATAACATTATTAGTTTATGCCATATTAACATTATTCATATTTAACACATCATCTATCTTAATATTAAATGTTATATTTAAAATAAATAAATAATAAAAACCATATATATTATTTTAAATTACTCATATTAGCTAATTTATTTTCACTGATTTCCTTTTTTCAAATTTATTCTTAGCTGTTAAAAAAAGAATTTATATTTTAAACAGAAATAAATGTATTATCATAACAATAATATTATATATAATTCAATTTTTATGTATATTTAAACAAATCCATAACAAAAAAATTAATAATATAACAATATAACCACATTCGTTCACTTCGCTTCTTTATATGAAGAACAGGATATATTTGTTCGTTATTTAAAATATGTAATATATTTTTTTAATTATGTCAACAAATAATCATCTAAAAAAAAAATACTTTAAAAGCAAGAACAATCTGTACAGATACAAATATAAATTAACACAAAATTTTAACAAATTTTTATGAATCGTTCTTTAGAATATTAATATTAACGCAATAAAATATATATTTTATGAAAATTGGGTAATATATACATATATTTATATTAACCATAGTATTGTGTTAATTTGATGCACAATAATAAAATAAAAATTGAAAATATCAAAGCATTCAAATTCGCAAAATTTTAAATATTTATATTTTTAATTTTACAAACCAAAAAAATCCACACAAATGCAACTGGATATATGAAACCTAAACAAACATATAACTGTTTTTTATATGTTTGTATCAGTATATAATTTACATATATAAACTGTTAAAAAAACACTACCTATTAAGAATATAAAGATATTTCCTCCAAATATTTAACGTATTATACATTATGACTTCTTATGTTTTTTAATTTTTTTGAAGATGTAAGCAATCAATAATGAAAATAAAAAACTTAATATTAAAATAATTACTATAGTTACCGGTATAAAATTAATGGTGATTTTACTGAATTATACATATACATTGATATATAAAGAATCAAAAAAATTACTGATCCAACTAATGAAAAAATCCCAGGAAAAAAAGAAAACATTTTATATTTATCTTCTGCCTTCTTTCTTAAATACTTTTTATTAGCATTCGTAACACCCCTAATATTATTTAGAGAATTTTTATTATATATCTTTATTTCTTTAGAATAAGAATCTCCTTTAGTGCATATAGAAGATGTATTTCTTCTTCCTTGTTCACAGCCTTTGATATTATTTAATGAAGATTCGTTTGTTTTTTTATTTTAACTTTTGGTTAATTTATCATTAAAAGAGTCTTTCTCTTCATATATTCCAATGCTTGGAATACTACAATTTAATATTTTATTTAAACTATTTTCTTGTACATGTTTTCCTAGTAATCGATAAGTTCTTGTAACTAATATTTTACTGATGATGTACTCAAGTACGTAATTGTTAGGCATATGCTATAAAGATAAAGTAAATATTTATTATTTAAATGAAAAAATATTCTCATATTAATACATAGTACTATAAAAAAATAAAAAAACGAAAAATATTAATAAAAAAAACATATTTATATAGCGTTCTTATACCATATCATTGTAAAAATGACAAATCCAATTTAAAAGGATAAACATACAAAATTTACTAAAAAATATTAATTTAATTTTTTGTTCCATTATATGGATCTTTAATATTGCAATATATATTAAAATAAGAAAAAATTAAACTTATTCTAATAGTACATATTCCTAATTATAAGGAACACAATATTTACTAAAAAAAAATTTTTTTCATTATTTTTTTGCGAGAACTTAATAATATACATAGAACTATAAAGTTTATTACAACAAACAAAAAACAAATAACTTCACAAATATATTATGATATTTTTATCATATGGTTATTTATAAAATAATTCTATTAAATTAATATAATTTCATCTTATATTTACAAATATTTAAATATTTGAATTAATTAATTAAAAGAATTGCGATTAAATAAATTTCTTATTAAATCCTTTATTAATTAAATATAATATATAATGTATTAATATTTTGAAATATTGAAATTACAACATAGTATTCAAAAAATATCGATAAAGCATTGTCCTACATATCAAGAGAATACTTAATAAGTTTAATTAAGGTTTCTTACTATTGCTTTGTCTTATATATATATTATATTTTTTAAAAACTAATTAATATTGTTAAACAATTTTAATTATTATAATAATATAATAGTAGTAATCATGAATGAAAAGGGAAATAATTTGTATTACTCTTTTGTAATATAATAATTATAGTTCTTTATTCTTACTATTTAGACAAAACTATTCTTTTATATACAAAAAAATATATAAAAAGTCCAGTATATAACATATTATAAGATCTGAGAAAAAAAGAAATTTAAAATATAAAACAAAGATTTTTTTACTTTTGCATCAGGATTTTTAAAAAAATTTAATTTTTATGTTTTATTTGTACCAATATTTTTAAATGAAAAAATTTATAATTTATCAGCTTAATTATTATATTTTTATTTTTAATTAAATACGTATATTTATTAGAAATATGAATATAATAAAAAAAAAGAGAAGAAAATATTATACAAAAATTAGCATTATTATATTTTTATTATTTAAAATTGAATATATAATTATCTTGATCTTTAAAAGTATTATGTAATATAGTATTTACTACCTGTTCCCATTTTTTTAATTTCTAATACTTCCACAATTAAAATTTTTCGTTTAAAATATTTTAAAACAAATTTTAAAAAATTTATAACAATCTATATATAAATTACATCCTAAATAAAATAGAATCTTACAAAATATATACTTATACAAAGTTTTCATAATTTTTAGGAACATTCGTTTTAAGCATTTTCTGTAACTTTTATTTTCATTTATTATATGTGTATTTGTATATGTTAGTAATTTTTTTTGCAAAATTAAAGCATATTTAGTAATGTGTTTAAATTATCTATATATTTTTTTCCTTTTTCTTATTAAAAAGTATATACAAGGTGAATTATTCTTATATATATTATAAATTATATATATATATATATAGTATTATTTAATATCAATTATTTTTCGAATTCACCTGTATTCATTATAATTTTAATTCTTTTATTCTTCTAAATTTACCATTTACACATTAAAGTACCATTCATAGATGATATATGCAATGTTATACTCTGTAGAGTAAATGGTTTCCGTTTCTTCAATATTTATATTTAAGAGAAAAAAATATATATTTTTACAATTATTATTGAAATTAAATTACTCCCTGCAGAATCATTAGTGATTATTTAACATTTCATTATAAAAATGTTACAATATTTCATTTGTTCTATTAGAAATTAAAATGTAATATACTTCAGTAGTAGTGCATATTTTAATTAATATACCAAGCTAATAAAATTTCTTGGTTTTATTTATATATTTTCTATACTATTGTGATTTTCGGTTAAATCTGTCGCTTTATGGGAGTTTATTTATCCAAATGATTCAATATATCCTTTACTCTATACTACGATTTCACACTTTATATAACTTAACATTCATTTATATAATTTGTCACAAAAATTACTGTACCATTGTAATATTATCATTATAATGTATATACTGTCACTTCTGAATTGCTTATTTACTTAAACATTCATTATATTTATATATTACTTATGATCAATTTTTTTATATATTGTAGTTCTGCTTACATATATTGATTACATAATTTACATAATATGTGTACATTTTTAAATAATAATTTATATACATGTATAAGGTACATTGTATTTCTCATATATTTATGATGTTTTCTCTTGTACTAAAAATTATTTTTATTTATATACGTAGGTCTGTATACGTTAAAATATAACTTTTATAGAAAATCACACAGAAATAAACATATATACATATATATATAAAGTTCTCCATATATTTCGCTAAAAATATTTTTTATCTTTTTTTATCATTATAAGATCTAAAACAAAATTTCGTTTATAAATGTATCTATTTTAGTATTATTATAAATAAATTCGATTTTTTAATATAATCCAAAATTTTATTAATGATTAATGCTCCCAATTTTGTAACTCATCATATAAGATTGATATATATTTACAATTTTCCATTTAAAAAGGTAAATTCAAGTCTTTCCTTTAAATTTTTCAAAAGAACATTTTTTTATACTTCCACTGAGTTACATCTCTTTGCTTTAACTTTATTTTCATTTCATCATTTATTTCATTAAAATAATTTCTTTAACTTTTTATTTTTAAATTTACATTTTATATAAATTCTAACCTTGCTCATTTTCATTCTTATAACATTACCATAAATATTTAATAATAGTCTCCCACTTCAACATTTGTGATATTGATATTATCATACTCGAATTTGTTAAATTACTAAAATATTACTTTAGCGTATTTTTTATATAATTTTATTATAACATTAGAATTATTAATTAAATTGTTCGTAATTTTATTGTTGATTATAATATATTAAAAAGATATTATCTATTAGAAAAGACAAATAATAGAATATATATTTATGATGTAAATGTTGTAAAATAAATATGATTCCATTAATATAGTTCCCACTATATATGTTACATCTTAGATTTAATTAAAAATATTTTTTAGTAAAGACACAATAATTCAAAGGGTTCTTTGAATTACACTCAATTGCAAATACTTATTTATTTATACCTAGATAAATCCTTTTAATAGCTTGTATTAAATTGTATTATAGATTATATTATTCCATAAAAAATAGGCATATTCCATCCGAATATTTTTTAACGTTTCTTAAAAATTAATAAAATATTTATATAAGAACAGATAGTCTAAAATAAAGATAAAAATAGAAATATATTTTTGCAAATCTGTATTTCATTATTACTTTAAGTAATGAAACAAAAAACATAATAATTTTATATAATATATAAATAACAACAAGGTATAAATAAAGTTTATTAAATTTTTTTTTCATAAGTTCAAATAGATATGTAAGAATATCTTTAATTTTTTCATTGTTTCTAATTAAAGAAATATTATATAAAGGAAGATAGATAGGCTCAATTCCAAATAATTATTTTTGCTTAATACATTTTTAAATGTAAAAAAGTGTTATTTCTTGACATAATAGAATTATTTCATATATATATTACTTTCACAAAAGATACTGTGATAAAATACAATAATACTAAATATTAAAAAAAAAAAAAAATTAAGAATAAATATAACTAATTCTTTTATTAATATTCTTATTATAATTGTTTCACGTTCCCCAGACATAAGTGTTCTTATATTATACTATTTTTTTCTTTTAGATCTAAGTATGCTTTCATAAGGGAAAATATATGCATATATTGTTTAAATGTTTCAACAATACAGTTTAAATTGTATTCTTTTGTAATAAATAAAACATATATTAATGTTATATGGTAATTTTTATTTGAATTAGCAAAAAAACAAGTTTACAGATAAAAATGTTTCATGAAAATTACAAGCAAAAAATTTGCATGGCATAGATTATAGAAGGAACTTATTTAAGCCTTGTTAAAAAAATTAGAATAATTTTTTAAGTGTATCATAATAAAATTTATCTAACAAGCATAAACATACTTATTAATTTATAAATTACTATAAACAAAAAAGGATTCATTTGACCTTTATTTTACTTAATGATCATTATAAATATTAAATAATTAGTTATTGCAAATATAAACTCATATATTTATATATATTCTTAACATGATAGTAATACACTAATTAATATATTTATAGGCAACCGTAAAGACTAGCACATATATGAAGAAATATCTACACGTTTTTATATTACTGTGAAAAATATATATTTATTTTCACTTCCACTCATAATTTAACCTTTAATATATATATATATATATATATTTAAAATTTTATCAATATTATAAAGAAAAATAAATAATTATAACATAAATATATTAATATATTATTATATTTAATCTATTAAATTAATAATTTAATAATATAAAATGTTTAATAGTTTATTTATTTATAATATTTCAATAGCGTACATATTTAATATATTTTGGCAAAATATAATTAACACTAAATTACTCATAATAATTAAGTAATATATAATTTCGCGTATTCATGTAATTGTAAATATATATAATTTATGAGTTTCTAAACTATTATAAATAAACCATTTTTAATTAGGATCGTTTTTTTTTTTTTTTTATTTAAAACAATAAATTTATATCATGAAAAAAAAATTAAAATTCAATTTTTACAACAATGCGTCTGATAACTTATTTCATATAAAAAATATGTTATATAATAAATATTAAGTTTATCTTTTAGCAAAATATATATATATATATATATCAATACAGAAAAATATATTCTGTTTCTTACATTATAAAAAGAAAAAGACTCATTTGTTATTAAATTAAAACCAAATAATACAATATTTTAATAACCAAAAAAAAAATATATTCTAGACTAGAACAACATACATATAATAAAAATTAGCATTTTTTATTTAAAATATAAATTATAACACTTCATAAAAATTATATGAATAGTGTTGTTGTATAATCATTTAATATACAAGCGTATAGTTTTCACATAGCACTATTTATATGCAAAAAAATGCATATTAATACATAATATATACTTAGTAAAAAGTTATTCATTATAATACAAATAAAAAATTATTAAAATACTCACAATATAAAGAAAACTTAATATATATATATTTTTTTTTGCTGAAGTGTGTCTGAAAGATCATGTGGTGTAGAAACATTTATAAAAAAATAGGAATATATATATAAGATTAATATGTATATAATTAAAGATATTACAGTTATTTCTTCATATTAAAGACCTCCTCTCAAATTGAAATATATTCCTTATAACAAATTTTATGTTTTCCTAAATTTAATTTTTTCATATTTTTTAACTTTTTTATGGTAATAAATAATTCTTGATATAATAGTAATACCCAGTGTAAAGAAGAGTACACAATATATTAGAAAATCAAAAAATGGTGTTATATGTAAATATACACTTTCTCCATTATCCTTAGATACTGTATAACTGAAAAAAGAACCTACATTATCCTTCAAATAATTGTGAAAATCACAAAGTTGTGACGAACTTAATAACAAACGTAATAATTTATACAACCCTCTTGTAAGACCACAATTACAAGAAAAATCTAACATAAGCGATAAGGACAACAAAAAAAAGAATATTAAAGGTAAAGCAAGTCGAAACCCCAATTTTCTACGCATTATTTTTTTGTAAACCTTATGACTAATATTCCTGTTATTTTTAAGAAAATCTATATAATCAAGTTCTTTAAATACTTTTTTTTCTACAAGGGAATATTTTTTTGTTACAAATATCCAAGATTTATTTTACACATGGCGTTTATGACTTTTCTCATTATTTAATGTGCTTTTATTTGATTCACTCACTTTTCCATTTACCTCTTTTTCATAATTACATATATCTTCTTTATTGTTCAATCCAATATATGGTAACTCTACTTTAGTACCTACAACACTTGACTCCTTATTATTCTTATATTTTGTTAGTACTGGATGAATTCTCGTATTTAATTCTCCACCAAATATATAACTCCCCTCCAAATATTTATTAAGCTTACTCTGAAAAAACAAAGTAAATATTTGTTATTAAAAGAATAAATAAATTAATTCATTCTAAAATTTAATTTTAGTAAAAATAAAAAACGAAAAATATTAATGATTCAAATATCTTTATGTTATGTTTAAATATTACATCATTGTAAATATGACATGTCCCCAATGGTAGGACAAAGGCAAAAATTTTAATAAAAAAGATTAAGTTAATTTTATGTTTCATCATATATATTTTCATTATTGTAAGTTATTTAATAAGCATAAAATTAATAATAACACAATATAATCTTAATGATAAAAATAAACAAAATTTATGTAATTTTCTTTTTTTGTTTATTTTGTAATTTCATAATAAAATGTAACTACAATAATTTTTACAATAGAGACAAAGAAAAAAAATTTAAATATATACTTAAAATATTTATTTTAATTTTATTTTTTAAAAAACTGCTGCTTATTGAAATAAAAAATATGAACTATTTTATAAATATTCAAACAATATAATTTATTGTAGTAGAATGTTAAATAATTCTTGTACTAGTTCTTATAAAAAAAAAAATAATAAAATATATATATTATTTCTTAACATTTTGAAATATACATATTGTAAAGAATATAGAGAATATAGATAATTTTTTTTTCTAAATAATAGAAGAATAATAACGAAATTTAAAGATATATTTTTAATAATAATTATAATTTCATAAAAATTACAGGGAAAACAATATACGATTAATGAAATATCGATTAATTTAACGATAGTATAATAATCACATTATATGGGGAAAAAAATATATAGTATAATTTAATGAGCTATATTACCTATATTATTTCATTAGTTACTACAAAAACATAATCGATTTTTTATGTTTTATAACATATTTAAAAAATCATATTAACAATCTATTACCTAATCTATTTATAAATATTTCTTTAAAAGTGTAAAAAGAATGATTTTTTTATTTTTCTATAATTGTTTTTGAAAATAATAATTATTATTTAAGATTTGTTTAAGCCGTAATATCTAAATGAAATGTTTTAAAATTTCTTCACATATACTGTTTTTTTAATTATGTATATGTATATATAAAAATATATTAGAAAAGTAGATATACGGTATAAAACTTAAAAAAGTTTACATTATGTGTAAATCTACAAGCATAGTAATAATTTAGGTTCAAATATATATATATATATATTGTTTTTCCAAGAAAAAAAAAAATATTTTTTGTTTATTTATTTTAACATGAAAATTTTATTAATTTTAAAAAAATAAATTAATTCACAATTGCATATGTACAATAATAGAATCCAAAATATATGAATAATTTTATTTGCGCTAACAGAATAGTAATACACAAATTAATAATATATTACAAAAAGTTTCCACTAAAAATTAAAAAACACAATAAAACACTGAATTTTTCATAGATAAAACTTGAGTACTATACTTTGAACACTAAGTCTATAACCTAAACTTGTATGTATGAATTATATATAAAAAAAACACTAACTCTTTTTTCTATTATTTTATTTAAACTATTATCATTATTAATTTGAGGAAGTTACCACTTGTTAAAATTATCTACATATTTTTTATAAGTACTTAAAACTATGTTATGTCAGTACCTAATATATTTATAGATATAAAAAATTTAATATGTAATTAAATAAATACATAAAAATTATTACATTATTTTAAAATATATATATTTATTTTAATAAATCTTAAAAGTAATTTAGTTATTTACAGATAAAATATATTCTTTTACAAATTTACTATTATAAAAAGTAAGAGCAAATATTTTTTACATATTATACCTTAATATGTTATTAAATATAATTCTTTAATATAATCCTTGAATGATATAAATAAAGAAAAAAACTATTATATTATTAATTATTCATTAATTTCAATTTATTATGTATTTAATTAATGTTTGTAAAGTTGAATGAACCCTAAAATTATGAACAGTAATGATATAATAATTAATTATAACTGTTCTTATAATTTTAATGAAGGAGAATTTCTAAATTATAAAGTAACTGTAAATAAGTTATTATTAAGATACAAACTACTTTATTATATATCTATTATTTCACATTTATACTATGCAAGAAAATATAAAATTTTTTTTAAAATGATTTTTATAATTAATATATTTTGTGCCATATTTCACGTAGAACGTATTAGATAGAATATATGTTAAGATATTTTTCCATAGAAAAAAAAAATATATATGCGTACTTATGAAAAATAAAATATTAACCTACATTCATTGAATGTAAATAAAGACGCTATTATTGTTAAATTATAAATAACTCATTTTCTTAATAAATTGAATAAATAATCATTGTACAATAGATCGAAATAAAAATGAGAAAGCAAATATGTTTATGCAAATAATGAGTGACATGCTTCAAGAACATTATGTGGATTATGACGTTATATATTAATATTAATGTATATACATAAATATTTAATAAAATATATTTTAATTCGTACATTAGTATACATAGCAAAATTATTCAACTAATCTAAAGTCGTTCTTTAAACAAAATAATTGAAAAATATTAAAGCATGAAAAATTCAAATTATCAGAAAAACTATGTACATATATTTTTACTTTTTCCTAACAAAATTGTCAGTATATATAGATATATATATAAAATAAAAATGATTACTGTTATGCTTCTTAAATGTATCCTTAAGAATATTACTTTTTGTTAAGTACTTTTTTAGAGAAAGACGCATATAACATATTATTCATTTAATCGTTTTCTAAACATTATATTTTCATATATTGTAGCTTTTTTATAGTAATAAAATATCCCTAATACAAACATAACAACTAATATAAATAATGGAATGCAATATAGAAAAATAGGAAATACTAACATTTTCGTTGAGGCACCGCATTCACTCAAATATAACCAATGAAATATTTTTCATGTTACATTATAACTACTCGAATCGGTATCAAATATTACAACTAACAACCTTAATACCTCCATCATACCCCCTTCTTAACCTCAAAGCCTAAATTATAAATCTAATACATGTATCACTAATACAAATAATAATAATAATATATGCAAACGGGTTGTAATCCATATTTTCTACTTTTTAATTTTCTGTAAAACTTATCATTAACTAACATCATTTTTTTTAAAAAATCTATATCATTATGTCCATTCATTATTTTTTTCTTATAATATGAATATGTTTTATGTTATATGGTGCATTTATGTTTCATAAGTCGCTTAATAATTTCCTCCTTAATTAATGAACTTTCATATAATTGCTTCTTTTTCTCTTTTTCCCCTTTTTTAATGATTCTAAATAATTTTACGCTATTATTTTTTATATTATATGGTAAATTTTTTTTTAAATTCCAGTATTTGAATAAATACCCTTTTTACAGATTCCTAATAGTCGAAAAATTTTTGTATCTAATTTTCTATGAAGAATATATTTCTCATCTAAACATTTTTTAAACCTCTAAAAAAACAAAAAAAAATGTGAATATTTTTTAAGTATAAAAATTTTCTCATTCTAGAAAAAATAACTAATAAAAGTATCAATAACAGGAATATCTTCGAGAAATATTATTATACCATGTAACTGTAAGAAATACAGATCCAACTTAAAAGTATAAAAAGGAAAGTTTTTATAAAAAAGATAAACTTAATCATTTGCTCTATATTGTAGGCTTTTAATATAGTGATATATTGAATAAATAAAAAATTAACATTAATTTACATAATTCCAACAATAAAAAAACATTTTTATATGTTTTTTAAATATTTTTTCATAAAAATTTAAACATATACAATACAGTATATTTCACTATATATACAAAAAAAAAAAAAAAAAATACTTAATTTTAGGTGCTATAAAATATTATAATTAATATATATAATAAATTAACTTGAAGCAAAATAATACAATTTCAATTCATAATATTTAATTTAATTACATATTAGTATAATTAAACATTTTGTTTTATAATTTTTACAATTTTTGGAAATTTTGATTAAATTTACAATATAGAATGTATAGAATATAGATATGTTCTGTTATTCTATGTATAAGTAGAATTATTGGTATTTTTTTTTTTTTTTTCCCATAAATTATTCAAATTTTATAAATATTATATTCCGGAAAATGTATTTATTAATGATAAATAAATATTAGTTATTACAACAATGAAACATAAGTATTAATAAATTAAAAAAATATATATCTATTGTAAAATTTTCCGAGTTTTACAAATTATTATGCAAACAATTTTTTATAAGAATTAATATATTTAATTAATTGAAGTAGTAAATTTATACATTCTCTATTAAATATTATATACTCTGAATGTAAATATAGAGTGAATTTTTTAATTTTTTTTTTATTGTTTTAGAAAATTATAATTTTAACACATTAACAATTTATACCTTTTTTTACTAATGAAAAATAACTATATTGATGAAATAAATTAAAAAATTTTATTTTTAGTTAATTATTTATATATAGAAGAATATATTAACCTATTAAAAAAAAAAAAAAAGCTATTGAAGTTAAATATTTTGTGGAAATATTGTATACAGTTTCATTAATTTAAAAATATACCAAAAGAAATATATATATATATATAGATAATATATAGGGTATAAAGTGTGTATAACAAATAAGAAAGCATAACAATAAATGTTACTATTAGGAATGCTTTAGTAATTTTTATATTTATAATATTAGAAGGAATATATAATGTTTTATATATTCCATTAAAATTATATTATGCCTATAATATATGTTTACTCGTACATCAATATAAATTGACATATATATTAAAATAAACAATACCTTCCTAAAATAAACATTATGATGTTTTTATTTCCTTAACTTATATATTAATTTCATTATAACATTTATAAAGACACTTATTTATTTTGTTCTAGGTTTTCACGCATTAAGAATTTCTCACATTTTTTTTATTAGTTAACGCTTCCACATATAATGCTCGTTAATCAATTTTAAATTCTTATTATATCTTATGTATATATATTGAGAAATAAATTACAAAAAGTAAATGCTCTTTAGAGTCTTTCTAAACATTTACATATAAATAATCCTTTTCAGTTTAAGCAACAATTATTGTTCTTAAGCCTTTTTTGATATACCTTTTTAAACCATAAATTTCTATCCTTATAAATCATTTAATTCATATAAATTATGAAATCACACACAAATAATTTAATATACAGAAATATATATAATTTTTTCCTTATTAAGTTTATATATAATCCCACAGTATATATGTATATATATGTTATATTATTTTTTTAGCATATCTATTTTATATTTTATAAATAATATTATTAATATTTAATATATATAAATAAAACAATATTAATATAAAATAATATCATGTTTCAATTTCCAGAATATTGTATAATATTTATAATACTTATATATTTCAATATCTACAAACTATAATACATTCTTTAAAATGTTCAAATTTTATAGAGTATAGTGTGTTATTTTTATGGTTTAAAGTATAATTAACCTAAATAGTTATATGCTTTTATTGCTCTAAAAAGATATAGTATTTGAAAATTTTAATTTTTTTATATTTTTAATGCAAATTATTTGTTTTCTAAATGTACAAAACTTCAATACTTTATTTAATATATATAGTACTATTATCTATGGCGAAAAATGTTACTTATTATATAATAACCTACATACAGATGTTCTTTACAATATTTCAATACTTTTTTTATATAATTGTAAAACATTAAAAATTATTAAGGTAGTCATAAAAATAATAAATCTAAATTCGAAGAACAGCCAACTCAAAACATATTAATGAATATACAAACATATTGAAACTCAATGACATTTAATTTAAGTAAAACCCTCATTCGAAAGTTTACTGCCATGCCATGAAGCACCTTTTAATGCTACTCCATATGATTATATATCATTTTTTCCAGTAAATATATGATCCTTCATTCTGATGCTTTTTAATTTTGTTTTATATAAAACTGTAAATTTTTCTGCTTAAAAATGTGAATAATATTCTCCTAATCTTTATTCCATTCAGGAAAAACATTACTGCTGTAATAATGTTACATTTACAAAAATATGATATTTTTTAATACTATTTTATACTATTTTAAAATTGCTGTCTTTTACAATAAAAATAGAATTTTGAATTTGAAACATCCAGATGAACTATATTACCAATTAACTAGTTTTGTTTCTGTAATAATCAGACATATTCAGGACATATTAAGTATTATTTATCGTAGAATATTGTAAAAAGTTCTAAATTATAAGTATTCAACAATAATAATTTTTCATATAGAAAATTAAGTACTGTACAGTTTAACTGAAATATATTTTTAAAAAATACGAAAAAGAATATTAGAATTATATTCGTTAATAATAATCCTACAAATATAGTAATATATTAGTGATATTCTAATAGAACTATAAAAAATTCTTATATCAGTACCACAGTGAACAAGTTAAACAATGCAAAATATAATATATTAAATTAAAAGTAAAGCATTTTATTCAACGTTATAAGTTACGTAGATAAATAGAAAATATAAAAAAGCAATAATTTTAATTTGACCTCCAATATACATATTTTTGTTTAACTTTAATACAGTAAGAATATATTTTATTATTTAGAAGCATTTCATCCATATAAAGTATTAAAATAGATATGTAAATAAAAGGATATATTAATAATTGAAGTATCAAAACATGAACAGTAGATATAATATATAAGCAGAATTATCATTAAATTAACTAAAAATATGTAATAGTAAGAACATGACTCATATATAGGTTGCATTAATATATAAATTATAATTAATATACTATTATATTTAAATTGTCAAAGGTGCAATAAATTATGAAGTTGACATTTTTTAATATAAGTATTATATGCAGACAATATGATATTAAAAGAATTATACATTGAACTATAAAACTAAACTAATATAACTGAATGATACTAATTAAAACATAATAATAATAGCACACAATTTACACTGACATAATGTAGATAAATAATATTCATTGAATTATCCGTATAATTCCATATAATAATAAGTTCCTTGTATATTATATTTCGATTTCAAATTTACATGTGTTACTAATAGAAAATAAGTAAAATTAAAATATATTTATCCCAAAATAATTTATTTTTTTATACTTTTCATTTATAATAACCTTTAAAAATAGTTTCAGTATTAGTATATAAGAATAATTATATATTACAGAATGAAGTAAAATGAACTATAAATTTTAATAGACTAGTGCTTCTTATAATAATATATACCAAGAACAATATATTTCATTTTTATAAATAGTAAATGAAATAACTTATAACATATTATTTAAAGTTAATAAGGAACGTTAAATTATTTTACTTTTACGTATATATTCAGCTTCATCCCTTGCTATTATATGTATATATATGGTAATTCCTTTAGTGTATTTGATGTGAAAATTTTACCTATTGAATTCATCTTTTTTAATGTTAATTATTATATTTTAAATAAATAAATTAATTATATTTGTATGAAGAAATATTTATTAAATATTATGAATATTTTTTAATTTTTTATTATTTTAAATTAAATGTTTTGAAAAAACTACAGTAACATAAAATATATATGATCAAATTTTAAAACAAAATAATGAGAAATACAGCAACAACAACAAAAAAAATAATTTATATATATATTGTAAAAAAATTATGAATTAGTTTTTCCAAAATACTTTCATATATTTCAGAAAATCTTATTTTCTTTTATTTTTCCACATAATCATGTACTATTACATGTTAATTATGTATTTTGTTTACCATATATGAAATATATTCAAATTTTGTATTTGAATATATAATACCTTAAAAAATGATAAATTATTTTTATTCTATTTCCTCATATATTGTTATTAATTAAAATATTTTTAAATGTAATGCGATAAAATTTAAGGTTTTAAAACAAAAAGGAAGCATAAAACAAAAAATATATATAAATCAAAAATTATATATATATGAAAATTTTATTTTTTTTATTAATTTTGTTTGACTTAACATAATTATAATAAATAAAACAATTATACAAAGTAAGTAGTTACAAAGAATTAATACCAATTAGTATATATATATTCTTTTTAATTTTCTAACCATTCTACATCCATTATGGATTTGTTTCAAATAAAGTATTAAAATTATAAATGATATATTTATATTATAACAGAACAAACTACGTTTTTCCATGTAGTTTTAATCATTTCTGAAATTCCATTTGTAAACTCAAATAATAAAAAGAATCATAAAATAATACATATGCTTTTTTATTTTGAATACTAAATAAATATTAATCAATTATATTAAAAATTTATTTACGTACAGTGGTCAATTTCAGTAAAAACCAAAAACATAAATTAAATGTTTTTGATATATATTTTATAACATATATATTAATAATTATATAAATATAATTATTATACTTCAATACCTTTTTATTATTTAACATAACATATTTTTATATATTCATGTAATTATATTATTAAAGTTTTTTTGAATAAGTTTTTAATATATTTTGCTTATTTTTAAATATATACCACCATTGTTTTGGTATAAGTATATGTAATAATTTTTAATATTTATAATAAGTGTTCAAACTTATTTTCATTAATTAATATTCATAAATTTATATCTTATTGTTCAAAAAATTGTCCATATTCAATTATTCTTATCCCAAAGTGCTAAATGTAGTAAACTGCAGAACATATGTATGGATATTATATTATACTATTTTAATATTATGAAATGGAAAAATATATATTATAAATAATTAATTTTCAGGTAATATTTATATATAACATTAAGTATTATGGGTATAGTTTTGTTGACTGTACTTTACTGAACTATAGGAACCATTTAGTACAACTTATATATTACTGATTTTCATCTCTAGCACAACAAAATAAATATAAAAAGGTAGAAACAACATAATTAAAGCACTATATTGGTTAATATAAACAATAAATAGAAAAACAACACAATTAAAAAAAAGAATACCATCAGTACTATTAATGTTTTGGTACATAAATTATTTTTTTTTTGGAAAAAATGAAAAAAAAAAAATATTTACATTAATACATATAATAATATTTATATGTTCTGTATTAAAAAACTCAATAAATAAGAGACTACATATACTATAACGATAATTGTACACCATAAATTTAATATCATTTATTAATGTTACTTATATGTAATTTTTTATTATTAGCTATTTGGATTTTAATTTATATGGGGAATATAAATTTTATGTGTGAATATATATTTAACTCTAACATAATATTAAAATATTATTAATATATATCATATATTTTGTTTAACGTAAAAGATGATAACAATCATATAAAATAAATATTAATGTATTCAACTATTTTATTGTACAATTAGGTATTCTAATATAAATGATAATTATATAATTACTCTTTATTGATGTATATTAATTTAAAATTTTCTCGTAGATAAATATAAAGATATATATTTTTATTTTGCTTTCGTATTTTTATTTACAGCTCTTTAAAGTACTAATGTATATTCACAATGGAAAAGTGTTTACCCACGGTAATATTCACTGTTTTTTAATATTTTTAAATTTATGCATAAATTATTTATTTACCATAAAAATTGTGGTAATGCAATGAACATGAAAATATTTGCTTAAATATTCTTAATAATTCTTTTTAATTTAGTATTCTAGGGTTTATGGCACTACTGTTTTTAGGTATAATGTAGAACCACGTTTTAGAGAAGTTGTAAATCATATTAAGAATAGTATTAATGACATTATTGTTAAGAAAGATAAAGAACAATTAAAGAATAAATGCCTATATTTGG
Source organism: Plasmodium brasilianum (assembly GCF_023973825.1). NCBI lineage: Eukaryota > Apicomplexa > Aconoidasida > Haemosporida > Plasmodiidae > Plasmodium > Plasmodium brasilianum. Next base: position 55,642 of record NW_027122925.1, read on the forward strand.
CTAGATATCTAATTGTCAATAATACTCCTCCACATTATTACATATCACAAAAAGAAATATGGGAAAAGGCATTAAATGTATGGTTAAGTCCTTATTATGAAAAGCTAGATAAACTAGGAGGATGCCCTTTGATTATGGACGAAAAACATTTAGAAATTTTAGAATTAAAATATGAAGTAGATGATTTCTGTAAAAAGAGAAATACCGATCTGACAGATATAAAACGGTTTAAGCAAAGACCTCAATGTGATGAGAGTTATTCAAGTAAATGTGAAGAATATAATATATGGATTAGTGAAAAGGAGAAACATTTTAATACAAAGAAGTACCTCATTGAAACATGTTACGATAGAAACCAAACAGAAAAAGATCCAAAAAAGTTTTGCAACATAATGGATCCTGAAACATTTAAAAAACAGCCTAATTGCACGCTTTCGCATTTAGTATTATCTGGTCAAGTCCCATCTAAAGAAAAAAATAAAGCTTCTTCAGAAGTAAGTGAAAGTAGAGCTGAAAGTGTATCTACAACTAAAAATGCACAACAAGTTGGACAAGATCTATCAGAATCTGAAGCTCAACCTCAAGTTCAAACTCAACCTCCACCCCAACATGAGGGGCTTAGTACTCCCGGAAGTGGCACTGAAGACGAACCTCAAACTCTATCCCCAGGAACGTCTCTATCTGAGGCTTCATATGGAAAATCAGAAAATAGTAATGCTCAAGGTGAACAATCTCTCGAAGATGAAGAATCAGGTCCTTATGGTTTGGTTTCTTTTCCTTCTGCAAGGTTAAATGTTGCTACAGATTTTCCTGCGGTTACTGTGCAGTCTAAAATTCTAAGTATAACTTATACTAATTAATTCTCTATTTTAGAAGTAATTACATTATATATACATTTAAAATACAATTATAGGTCAACCACCAAATCGAACTATTGTACGCATACCAACTATTTTAACAAGCCTTGTAACTATTATTATACTTTCTCTGTTTATTAAAGTAAAATAAATATATGAAAAACATTCGATTACTGTAATAATTTAATATATGAATCTATTATTTCTTTTTTTTATATTCTAGTACACTTTAAAAGTAATATTTAAAAAAAAAAAAAAGATAAAAAGAAGACAAGCGAAATTTCTGAAAATACTAACATCTTTATATTCTTGCGCAAAAAACGAACTTGTAAAACATGATAAGATGGAATATCCATTATATGATGATGAAGAGATCACAAAAAAAATAAAAATACTTGAACATAACAAAAATAATAATATAAACGCATCAAAGCAAAACAAACGTAGATACAAAACTATCATAGAAGTACATATGCAAATACTCGAAGAATACAGAAATGAAGAATGGGAGTACATAAAAGGAGAATTTTTAGAAATATGCTTAGAATTGTTAACAAAAGGGGAACACAATACATACCCTTATTTGACTAATGACGAACTCATAATGGGAAATACAAAAAGTATTAATCAAAAAGAAAAACAAAAAATATTATGGAATAAATGGATAGAAAAACATCAAAATCTTGCTGACAAATTGAAAAAAGAACATTGGTTTAATAATTTAAAAATTGATTGGAAAAGAGAACTAGCTAACTTAAAAAAAAGAGAAGAATTAAAAAATGATCCTGATGAAATTCAAAATATTCCATTTTCACAAAGAGAAAAATATATATGGAGACAGTGGATATCGGAGAAGTGTATAATTATTAAGCAATATATTGAACAGGACTTATTTAACTATTTAACTGATGAACTCCAGATTATACCAGATGATTATGATAATGAAAAAATTAGAGATTCTTTGCCATTAATTAATATAGGTGAATTATCGAACAAAGAAGACTGCCAAGAATTATATAAATATATAAAAAAAAAATTATTAACAAAACTATGTATACTCGTTCTTATGTCAGTATTAGAAGAATGCAAAAAAGAGCAGGACATTGAAAAAAATGAATCACATTTGGATAATTACATAAATGAATTTAAGGAAAAAGAAAATTCAGATAGTAAAAAAGAATTTATAAAAAACTTAAGTGACTTTAACCGAAATTTTTTGGGAAATATGGAAAATACTGATTATACAACAGACGATAGCTTTAGGAAAAAGTTAGAAAATTGGATAATAGAAGATAATACAAATGCAAATTCTATGGGAAAGGAGAATACTGCAGACAAATACTACTGAATTATAAAAAAATACATTTTTAAAATTTATAATATACATTCTGAATATATAAGGATAATATTTTTGCGTAAGCATGTAATTTATATGATACTTATTTCATAAATTTTATTATTCACTAAGGGAACAATGAAAAAAATAATTTAAAAAAATACTTAATAAAAGAAAGAAAAGCGAACATGAAATATGAAGATTGAAATAAAGATGCATAAAATATATTTCAATTATATATACTATTTTTTATTTAAGATTATCAATATGAATATTATATTAGTATTTGATTAAATACAAGTAACAAGGTATATATATATATATATGTAAAAATTAAAATTATATTAATGTATTCCAAAAATATTAAACTTGTAGGAAAAAAAAAAAGCAAAAACATTAATTTTGAAATACTTTTTTTTAATTTATACATCATAATTACTTATATTTTTATAATTCTATGTTATTTCATTATTTCTATTTATATGGTTATTTCCATATTTAGAATGACGCTTATTTGTATCCTTCAAAAAATTCCTATCAATTAATCGTTTAAGGATTTAATTAATATAAAAAAAAATTTAATAAAAAAAAACAGATATACGTTAAAACACATGAAAGCGTAGTGAAAACATATATATAATTCATATAATTTAATATATTATAAAAAAACCATATGTTATATACATAATGAAATACTTCTAGGTCATTATGATTTAATAGATAATCTCATAATAAACGTTTTCATTTATAGTAAGTTTGTAACCCTTTATTTGTTATATATCAATATATTTTTTTTTAATAATATATATTTTCTCACTAAGAAAAAATCATATTTAAATGTACTGTCCCTTCATAAAGAATTCAATTTTTTTATACAACAAATAGTGTAAGTTAAATGAAAAAACTTTATACATATTTATAGATATTTATGATATTCAAGTATCTTTTGGGATTGTATAACTTTTATAATTATAAATTAAAAAAATAATTGAACTAATTAAAATGCCTAAAACATGATAATAATGAAATTATTCTGAATACATAGTTTTTTATATTAACTTGTAATTTATATTCGCATTTAAAAAAAATGTAAACAATTAAATAAAAAATATTCTTATATTTTTTTTTACTTTAATATCTACATTATTATTTATTAATATTTTTATAAAATAAAAGATATAAAAGTTAAATATAAAAAAATGTATAAATTAAACAGTACTATATGAATTTCAGCGCTTTTCTAAAACCAGAAGGATATTAAAGAAAATATAAATATTTTATAGTAAATTTAAAAAATATGATATATTTTTACATTTTTAAAATAATTTGTTAATTTTGACTTTTATCTTTATGTTTTTTTTTGATTTTTTGTAATTACTTAATCATATTTTTCTTTTTTCTACTTAGCTAATAAGATTAATGGTTATTATTTTTTAAATCATCTCCTATATATTAATATTTATAAAAATAACTACTACTAGATTTATCTATGAAAATATAAAATCCATTTTATATATGTAACAATTTTTAACTGCTATCATATACCAAAAAAATAGGCAGATTACAAATTATTATTTACTGTTTTATATTATGTAAATCCCATAATAATATCACTTAATTTATGAATTTTACAATATCAATAATTCATAAATAATATTAATAAATAAAATGGAAAAAAATATATTAATCTGAATTAATTATAATTATTACCATAGGTTAATACAATGCTAAATAAAATATATATACGTCATTGTAATGTAATAACCTTATAATACATAAAACAAATATATTATTACATATTAATATCATATCATTAGGAAAATAATTATTTTTAGATAATTATGTTAGCATTGTGTTTGTTCCAACAATTTTGAATAAATTCAATAGAATTTATATTTTTTCTTTTTGTTTTACCAGAAGTAAATATATAGTTCTTTTAAAGTATATCCTTTTAATCTATATAAGATTCATTCCATTAGATATTTTTATACCTTACCATAAAATATTAGTATTACATGCATATTTTATTCGTACAAATTATACATTAGCAGAATAATAAATATTTATTTTTTCTTTTATATTTTATTTTTTATATATGATATGGTACTTAATAAATTTTTTAATATAACTTCAGTCTATTAAATCTATTGTGATTATACTTAAAATATATTGAATATTAAAAATAATCATAGAATATTGCCATACATAAACCTACAAATGTAGTTATGAATTAATATTAATCTCACAACAGCACAACAGTAATGTTTTGGAATTTATTAGGCATTTTGACAACAGGACTATTTTATTAAACGAAACGCATATATGAGTATTGAAAAATGATATAATATTGTTATAAATATAAAAATAAAATAACAGTGGATATCTTACGTAAAATAAATTTAAAAAATATTTATTTTAACCATTATAACAATAACGTTTCTATATTAATGACTACTTTGTTCATAAAGTAAAGGAGAAATAGTTCTACGTATGTACTAATAATAAAAACAATTTTTGTTTTTATGTAATTTTATATTCTTTTTAAATATATTTAATTATATCATAAATATATTAGTACAACTAAAATATAATAATATACAAGTTATATATTTTACTAAATATATAATCTTAAGATATTTTACAATAATATGATATATAAGAAAAAAAAAAATTAATTTATTATTATTCTCTGAGATCTTTGAAATATACGTTTATATATAGTACAACATATAAGACACATAATAGGGATAAATAAAATAGCAGTGAAATAAGCGAAATTGAAAAATTTTATGATATTTTTTTTATCAATTATTTTACAATATTGGGAAAGTAGAACAAAAGCCATAAATTTATTTTTTAATTGGGCTTGTTATATTTTGTCTGTAAATATAAATTTTAGTTAATATATTAATTTATATTTTTTATTAGTCACATGTATAAATAAAATTCACTAATATATTTTACTAAAAGCTTTAGGCATAAATTTTTTTTTTTTTTTTATTTAATTTATAATTTTAATTAATCTACTCTGTAATAATATCTAATTTTTGTTAATATAATTGTTATATTTGAAATATAATCATATATATTATACTAAATCAAATGTTATAAAGATTAAACTGAAACTTTAGCTTCTTGTGTAATAGTATGAAAAAAAATAAGAGATTGTTTTAAATTATACGATAATGTCTATCTCTAGAATAATATGTTTATACTTAAAATATTATTTTTAAGCGAGATATTTTTAATTAAACGAAATAGTTTTTACTTTCATGTATTATAAACCTATTTAACTTGTATTTATTTTTCATTTATGAAAAGTTATAATTTCACTGAAAATCATGAAATTGAGATTTTTAAAGAACCCATATATTATTATAACATATTTTAAATATTAACTGTAATAATTTGAAAGGTACCATTTTAACACTAAAATAAAAATAAAAGGGAAAATTATATATTTATAAAATAAATAATATTTATAGTATTTTAAAAGGTAAAAAAGGACTTTTATATAGATAATCGAATATAATTCGCAATATGTATATGAGAATGCAGTAAAGTTAATTTATTTTTTTCTATATCATATAAGTACATTTATATAATTTTCACACGAACAAAAATTAAAGGGAAGAATATTTATTACTATAATTCTATTCTAGATACAATATAGAAATTATGTTTTTCATATTATTATGCTTAAATTAAAAGTTTTTATATTGTACTGTACAAACTATACAAACTTATATTAATTTTAACCAAAAATTAAAGTGGTGATTTTATTAAGAATTGTTTTCTTAAATTCTATATACAACAAAAAAGAATGCACCACATATAAACTTAAAGCGTAACATTTTTTCACTTAGATAAATATCAATATTATATTAATTTAACTTTTGCTATTTCATTCACATGTATTTATATAAAATGTAGGGGGAAAGCGTAAGATTTATTTTTTTTTATAATATTTATATATATCATAATATTTCGTTAATTTGTTGTTATATCAATGAAATATCTATTTTTATTCATTAAAATAAAAATTTACGAATATATATTATTATTAGTAGTAGTATTTTTTATTTTATTTTTTTTATTTTTAGAATAATTCCGTGGAATTATATCTTCAGTATAAAATGGAATATGAGGGGATTAGTTAAAATGTTAAAAGTGATAGTATAAGTCCTGGACAAATTTTTTCTAATACTAAATATAATTCTTTAGATATTTCTAATACTAATTTTATTGCATTATGTCAACAGATTAGTAGATATTTTATTGAAATTAAGGATAAATATTATTCCGATAATCTCAAATGTCGTAAATACTTGAATTACCTGATAAATTCAGAAAAAAAAAAAAAAAAAAGAACAATAGTTACATTTGGTTTAACCCCTTTAGAGATGTTTCGTCTAAATTAGATAATATATGCATATAAGAAATAAAAGAAATTGATACTGAACCTTTAACAAATCTTGAATAAATATACGGTTATTATTAAGATTTTAGCAAATTTAATGATAAAAAACAGGATTCTGGTGATATAATTTGTGGTAATATTAAGAAATGTTATAACCTTTACAAGAATAATTGTAAAAAACATCAAAAATGTAGTTAAAATGCTTTTTGCGTGGATTTAATCAATTGTAAAAAAGTATTTGATAATAAAATTCACAAGGTAGCTCCTTGTACTGGTTTATCACATATTTATCACCTATGCAAGTAAAATATATATTTTCTGTCAGTTTATCCAGAACGGTCGAATTGCTAGCAACATTCTCTTTATTTTTTTTATATAAAGTTAAAAAAAAATTATAGTTAATAACGTGAATATTCTAATACAATGAATATGCCCATTTTCACAAAAATTTACAAGCACAAAACATTAATATATTTAGGTATATATACATGTTTTGTTTCATATAGTTTACTTTATTGAAATCATGCTTATATAATAGCTTAGTTATGAAAAAAATAGTTGAACTTAAAGAAAAAAGAGAATCCTTACAAAATATATATTAAGTATTAGATAGAAAATTTAAAGGAAGTTCTCATAGTATAGGATATCAACCACAATGAGATCCTTGATATGAAAACTACAGTTTATATTATTTGCAATACAAAATCTAATACTCGGTGGTGCAAAAGTTACATATATGAGGATATTTCTTAATAAATAGATAAAAAAAATTAGAAATGTATACAAGCGCATAAAAATTAAAAAAAATAACACAGCAATTATTCAAACAAAGGGTTAACATAAATACAGTACTACTGTTTGAGTCAGTAGAAAAAGGTCCACTTATATATGAATTTTTCATTAGAATAAAAACCACATAATTTTAGTGTATAAATATATAGCACAAGATTGTGAAATGAATAATGATATTATTACACATTAATATATAGAAGCGTTTATTAAAGTAGTATTAATGTGAAAAGAAAAGAATCAAAAGTTTTAAAAAAAACACCAGTAATATTATTGTGCAAATAAAAAAATAAAATTCATAAAATAAAAACATTATTCAAAAGTTTAAAAGAATATATATATATTATTTATATCTTTAAAGTTTCATTATCATTTATCTATTTGCCGATAAACAGAATTAAAAATTTAAAATATGTAAAAATTATAGTATTGTTGTTTTTGTATGGTATTTATTCTATGTAACATTGTAAAAATGTTATTTATATATGCATTTAAGAGATATTTATTCTACTCAATGACTAATTTATATAGGAAAACTCTTAATATTTAGTTTATAATTCATATATATGTTCTTCCTAAGCATTATACTTAATTTTCCTTTTCTCCTCTAATATATTTTATGCATATAACATCCAAAGTAATAAGTAAATCTATATATGATAAATAAAAAACATATATAAATTTATTATACAATTATAAAAATTACACTAAGGTAAATTATAAAAGTAACAAATCGCATATATATTACTATAATTCATTTTTATTTACTTTATAGTAAGGAAAAAATACGACAATTGCTTCCTTAAATGTAATATCATGTATCATTATAGTACCTTAAGAATAAATAAAATTGAACAGAAATCTACTTTTGTTCATGTTTCTAATAGAATTCCACTATTATGATCTCCGAGGAACACATTATTATACATATTATATTTTAAAAATTCAGTCTCTTTTTTTATTACATGTAAAAATTTCAGATTCTGTTCTAATAATCATATTAGTAATTTCAGAACGAGTATTAATTTTAATGATTTTGCATAGTCATGTATTATCTTAAGTTTTTCCATAAATCTGCAATTTTATTATTAATTTAAATATGGAATTTATCAGATTATGTGTAATGTTAAATTCAAAATAATTAAACAAACAATATTTATCGTTGAAATTATTTCACGTTATAGAAACATTAAAGTTTTCATATTAAAAAAAAACATAGTAATATTTTTACAATAAGGAGATACTCAATTTTATTTTTCATAAAATTTTTTTTATAGTAATTATAAATTTAATGAGGAAAAGAGATCTCAGCATATTGTTGAAGTTTGTTACATATACAGAAACACTATTTTGTTTATTATACTTTTTTAAACGTTGTTTTTATTTTTACTATGTAATATATATTTAAACATTTTGTGCTTCAAAATGTTCATGATAAAAAAAAATAAAAATATTAATATAACATTTCTTTCCTAATCAATATATATAATATCATTTGGAAATATTTTTAACACAACATATATAAACTAGTTAGTTAATCAACAAATTCAACATATTATTAATAATTTATTTTTTATAGAAGAGTAATTTCAGAAAAAAAAAAGATGCTTTATTTAATATATTTAAATTATAATATATAAACTAAAAACTTTTATTACAGATTAAAAAAGTATTTTAAAAATTCATATTTCATTCCTATTACCTTTTTTTTTATGTATATAAATAAAAAAATATATATCTCAATTTTGTAAATGTCTAAAGTTTATTTATTTTTTTTTTTTTAACATAACTAGTTGTATATTTGATAATATATATAAATTAATAAATTAAAATTGTTATAGTAGCAAAATTAAAATATTAACCATACATCCTAATCTCAGAACCCTATATAAAAACCAAATTATTTTATTATATATTTACAATTTTATATTTTTACCATGAAAAAGGTATAAGGTATATTAAAATGTATCTTAAGTAAATATATTTTTGGTAATGTATTTTCAAAAAAAACTAATTTTGTAAAATACATATAAAGTCCAATTTTATGTTTATAAAAAACATATACACATATACAGAACAAAATAAACTTCTCTTCATTATAAACCAAAAAGACATTTTTCTAATTAGGCAATCAAATAATCATTTTAATCTACAAAATGATAAAAAAATATAAAGCAGTATTTTCTTTGTAACTTAAATATAAATTAACATGGTAAATTACTGAAATTATATAAGTTGTCGTATTATATATTGATGAATACCTACAAATATGTATTTTAAATAAAATTCAGATGAAATTCACAAATATATATACCAGGGAATAATTTTTAGTTATGAGGGAACACTAGTTCATAATACAAATTGAAAAACATTAAAACATTTAAATTTATAATAAGACTAATAACAATATACATTACAGCTGTATATAAATCTTACTACGTATACGTTGTTCAACATGTAAAAATTATGCTATTGTGGGTATATTTATTAAGTCTATTACTGAGAAAATATATATTTCTTTTCATGGCGAAAAATTTTTTATAGAAAGAAACATAAATACTCTTATTCATTTTACCTTTTACGGTACTTAATTTTTTCATATTTTTTAACTTTTTTGTGGTAATAAACGATTCTTGATATAATTATGATACAATATATAATGAAGGGTATGACGTAAAATAGATTGAAAAGAAGTGGTATGGTATAACAACACTTACCACTATCTCTAGCTGATGGATGCTTATAACCTAATAACGATTTTAAGAATGATCCCTCCAAATAACTACCTATATTTTTGGACCAACCACTTGAAAAGCTCTTCAATATATCAACTAACCCCCATACAAGGCCATAACTACCACAGTAATCTAATACAAATGACAACGATAAAAATATGAAAAATATTAAAGTTGGAGCAAGTTCCGATGCCAGTTTTTTACGTATAATTTTTTTATAAATCTTATTACTAATTGTTCTGTTATTTTTAAGAAAATCTTCATAATCAAGTTCTTTGAATATTTTTTTTTCTAAACGAGAATATTTTTTTGTTTCAAATATATAACATCTATTTTTATTAGCATGTTTATTCCTTCCAACATTATTCAGTGAACTTCCATTTGGTTGCATCGATGTTCTTGTGGCCGCTTTTTTATTATTAGATATATATATTTGTTCGTTTAATTCATTATTTGGTATCTCATTTTTTAACTCTACAATGCATAAATTCTTATCGCATTTACGTTTTGCCAGCAATCGAAAAGTCCCATTTAATTTACTGTCTAGTTTGTAGTTATCATCCAAGTATTTGATAAAGATATTCTATAAACGTAAAGTAAATATTTATCATACATAAGATTAAATAATCTCATGATACAAAATAGCATTGATATAAAGTAAACTCAAAAAATATGAATAAAAAATAAAAACTTCTAATAACATTTTTATACCACATCTTTGTAAAAATAGCATATCAAAGATAAAAGTACAAAAGTAGAAATTTCAATCAAAAAAAATAGCTTCATTTTTTGTTTCATAATATATATATTTAATATTTCAATATATCAAGGTAATAGATAACAATAATATAATATACATTTCATAAAAAAGGATATTATAATTATTTATTTAGTTCGTTATTATTATTATTATTATTATTTTTTCGTAAAAGGTGAATAGTATATATGTATTCTGTTATTTTTTACAAAAGACGCAAAGAAAATTAACATTAAAAATATATTATAATGTTTTTATTTTAATCCTGGCTTTAAAAAGGTAATTTGAATTAGAATAATATCATTCGAATTCAATAACAAATATTCAAAATATATAAATTATCTATTTAATACATTAAGTTAAGTAATTATTTAGTAATTATTTTAAATATAAAATAAAGAATATAATATTTGATTTCTTAATATATTGAATATATACCTAATATAGAGAATATAGAGAATACTTTGCGCTATATTTTTTTAAAAATATTACTGTTTTAATTGATATACATATATTATAAATTTTAACATTAAAATTATATTTTTGGAATAATTTTTATATAAAAAATATTAAATTCTAATGTCGCTGTTTTTACCATAGTATCTGTATAATTACATTAAGAATACATAAACATTACTATATTGTTTACCAATTTATTTTGTAATAAATATTTAAATAATTCTCATATAATATTATTAAATAAACTATTATTCAGTTGCAATAATAATATAATAAATGTATATTTTTCTCTATTTATAAAATTCCTTAATACTCAAATTAGTTATCCCACACATAACTAACCACTACAAATTAAACTTGAATTATAAGTTCTTGCATATATATTAATAATAACCTGAATCTAAACGGACAAGTGTCACATATGTGTGAATGTCATATATAGAAAAGAATATTATTTCATAAAATATTATATCTTTTAAAATTAATTAATATAAAATAAAAATAATTAAAAAAACATTAAAATATTTATTTACAAGATTTCCAATTTTTATATATGCATAAATTAAATATATTGATATTAAGATATCTCTCTCCAGATATATCTTTTAAAAAATTTGAATAACTTATGTTTTTTCATTTTATAAGTTACATGTTTTCAAAAATATTTACCATGTTATTAATAAATCAATTATTTATCTAAAGTGAGGTTTCAGTATAAGCTTAAAGTAAAGCAGCTTTAACAAAATTTGCGTTTAATAATGTTAAAATTCCATAAATAAATTTCATGCAAAACCATATAATTTATCTTTATTGACAAAATAAATATTAACATTTAAATTATAATATGTTAGATGTCCAAACATTGATAAAAACACTATAATCATTTTATGATCTATCTATACGTATAACACTCATATTCTTTAAAATTTATATTATTTTAAAGAACATTAAATTTTGTAAAAATTCCAAGACATTAATAGAATATATTTATAATTATTCACGTATTAATATTTCTACTGTTCTTTAGGTTAACGCACGAGTAAAAAAAATAATAATAGGAAAAATTTATAAACAAGCATATATATAATAATGTTATACAGGTAGTGTATTTATTCATAAAATTTATTTACATTTAATTTAGAAGTTAATTAATTTTCATTATAAATATATTATTAATTTTTAATGAAGTAGTTATTAATATATACAGAATAAAATAAGTAACTGCTGTATTATGTATGTTAATATCAAACTAATTTTATTTTAAAAAATGAATTCTATTAGTGGAGTCAAAAACATACAAGTATATTATAAACTTAATATCATTTTTTTTTATATATAGTAAAATTCTATGACATTATATCTTAAACATAAAAAGGAAATAGTAGATCCTATTTCAGATGTTCAAAAAGACACGGGTAAAAGTGCTAAAAATCCAGGACAGAAATGTAGCAGTAGTTGAAATAACGAATTTATAATATCAAGTCTAGATACTGTTGGATATTTAAATGTACTAATAGAACAATATAAATCTTATAGCATCAAAAATTATAAAGATTTGAATTACCTGATAATCGCTTAAAAAAAATATAGTAAGAATGCCACTTAATTTTCAGATATAAAATAAATTTCCGTCCCAATTAAATAATATATTCGTGCAATAGTTTAAAAATATTGATACAGAAATTTTAAAAAACTCTAAGTACTATACAGTTATGATAATGCTTCTAACAATTTTAATGGGCAATATTTTGATTCTAATGATAACTATTGTATACATATTAAAAATTCCTTTGACTTTTTTATTCAACATTACGATCAATTCCAAAAAAAAGTTAAAAACTTTTTTTGTAAAGAATTAAACAATTTTAAAGAAATATATAATAATATAATGTGTAATGTAACTTCTTGTCCTGGTGTACCACAAATTTACCACCTACTAAAATAGATTATGTATTTGTTGCTAGCTATACAACATCTGCAATATTACTAACACCTTTCACCTTAATTTTTTTATATAAGATTAATAAATATTATAATTAATAATGTGAATAACGTATCACAGTTCTTATAATTCATTATCACACAAAGTATTAAAAAAAATAAAATAATACTTTTAATTACATATATATATCTTTTTTTTCATGTAGTTTACTCCAATGAAATCATATCTACGTAATCGTTTACAAAAAGAAAAACTAATTAAACTTAAAGAAGTCGAAAAAGAAGCAATAGAATCACCACAAAACACACATTATGAAGAAATTATAAATTATGAACGAAGTTTTCATAATATAGGCTATCAACCACAATTATACACTTGATACAAAAGTAGAGTTTATATTATTTTCATTAGAAAGTCGAACATTTATTCGTGTATATGTTACATATAAGAGGAAATTTATTAATACATAAGACAAAATAAAAATAAATAAATGAATACATGTGTGTAAAAATTACAAAAATAATGATGTAAATATATTTTAAAAAAAAGCATGACATAAATTCAACTCTATGGTAAATGGCAGAAGCAGAAAAATTAACATTTGTATGAAATTTTTTTAAGAATGGAAAACAAATATTTTTAAAACATAAATATACAACACAAGATTAATAAGAATATGCTGATTTTCATTTACATTTTTATGAAGTAATGTTTATTACATAAGTATTAAAAAGGGGGAGAAAAAGAAACAAAACAAAAGAATCAAATATAACAACAATAGTTTTATTACACAATAAAAAAACAATAACCTAAAATAAAAACATTAATGGAAAAGAAAAATAATAGATATTATTCAATTATAACTAACATTATTTTAAGATTATATCATTATTTATTTTCTTACAATTAAGCTGAATTAAAAATTCAATCCAGAATACAACAATATTAATATTGCAGTCTTGATTTTGTAGATGTTCTATGTGACAATGTATTAAGAATCTTTATGCAATGTGATAGGATAGGTTAATTTTAGTACTTCTCAAATATAAATGAAAATATTCATATCCATTAATTAATAATTGATAAATATATTCCTCTCAAGCACAATTCTTAATTCTTTTTCTTTTTTAATACCATTTTATATATTTAACATCCAAGTAAATTAAACAAATAGGTACATGATAAATAAGAAATATATATAAATTTACCTTATAATTATCTATTTTTCTATAAATCATATTATAGTAACAAAATACATTATTCATGTTCCTATATATTATTTTTATTTACTTCATACAAAAAGAAAAATAAGATAAATATTCCAATAAAAGTCACAGAAAGTAACACGAAATTATGGAAAGAATCAAGAAAATTGAAATATAATTCTATATTACTTAAGGTTCCTCATACAATTCTACTTTATAGTCTCCATAGTACTTAATATATACATATTACTAAACGTATGATATGTTATAAATGGAACACGCTTTTTCCATTATGTATATTTTCTAGGTATTGTTCTAATTTGTACATTAAAATTTTCAGAATGCTCACTCGTTTTTATTATTTCACATAACAATGTATTACCTTGGATTGTATTTTATATCCGAATTTTATTTACTAACATACATATGACATTTTTCTAATTGTAATAAATACCACATCGAAAAAAATAAAGAAAAAAATATATATTAAAGAAACTATATCACTTCATGGAAATTTTGGAATATTCTTATAAAAAGTATAAACCCAAATAATTTTTTAATAAGGAAGTAGTCGATTTTATTTTACTTGATCATTTCTTTATAGTAATCATAAATTTAGTAGAGAAAAAGTGTTCAGCATATGGTCATACTTTAAATAAATATAAAAACACTATTTGAATTGTTATATTTTTTTAATCATTGTCTTTAATTTTAATGTAAATATTTATAATAATATATATATATATATATATTCTAACAGTGTAATAATGCTCATAACAAAGAAAATTATAAAAATAATAAATTAACTCTTTATTATACATTTATTTATGCAGTATAAACTTATGTTATTTATAAAAAAATTAATATATAAAAATTATTTTTTTTATTTCTCATCAGAATTCAATATATTTTAATCTATTATTTATAAAACAATTATATCAGTGAAAAAAACCTTGATTTCATATATATTTTAAATGTATATTATTAAAAGAAAAAAAGATTTTTGCAGATTAAAAGATGCTTTTAATATTTAAATTGTTCTTTAAACTTTTTTTCCTTTTTTTAGGTATATAAATAAAAAAAATATTTCAATTTCTTAGAATCTTGAAGTATATACTCTTCATTTTAAAAAAGAATTATATATTTAATTATGTAGATACAATTATCATATAAAGAAAGAAAGTAACAAGAATAAAATTAAAATATTAACCATACTCAACTAGACTATGGATTCTACATAAAAGGATATTACATTATTATATATTTATAACCTAATAATTATAATATTAAAAAAAAATAATATGTTTTTTAAAAATATATTTTAAAATAAATATATATAATATTATATGTATGATAAATATTATTTCCTAAAATAAACAATGAATTTCATTTTATTATAAATATATATATTTATACAACAAAGTACGTTCAATTCAATTCATAATTCCCTAAAAAAGGCATATTTAGTTTTAAATTTAAACGTATAATTACTTTTTTTATTTACACAGGGTTTAATAATTTAAGTCTTGAAAAAAACGTAAAATAATAATTAGTATTATTTTTTATAGTAGCAAATGTAATTTGGCACAATACATCAATAGATTTATACGGATCGGACTTCTATATATTAACTTTAAAAAACATATTTATATTTTTTTAAAAATAATGTAAAATATATAAATATATATATCACAACATGCTATTATAATTAAAAAAAACGTTAAAATATAGTGCAATCATTAAAAAATTCAAATTAATAAAACAATTAAAGGAATATATTTTTACTTTTGCTGGTTAACAAAGATATTAAGTGCATTTGGATATATGTAATCTAAGTAATTTATTGTTATGTGTGCTATTTGTGTACATTATTTATGGTATTACAGATCTTATTTATTATATTTAACTACCTTACGTAAAGAAGGATATGCCGTATTATTAATATCATACTTTTTTTCTAAAGCCTTTAAATGTTTTACAACTCTTCTTTGTATAAACAACATTGCTATTGCAACTACAAATGTTAATATATAGAATAACACAACAAATAGACCTATTTTATTAAATAAACTTATAACATTATTAACATCATATAAGTACCCCAATTGTCCTAAGACTATTAACGTGATACCAACTAGTACATGGGAGCTCCCTAAAATAAAAATCCCAAGTAATTTTAATTTTATATCTTCCTTTAAAGATATAAAATCTTTAATCCATGAATTTCTAACTATATTTTTATAATATATTTTGTCAAATATTCTTTTTTTACAATATAAATTTCCTCGAATGTACATAGATGATTCATTTCTTTTAGGTAGCTTATAGTTTTCTGCACTTTTTAATGAAACTTTATCTGCCAATATATTTTTTTCTTCATTTATTTTTTCATTATTATATATATCTTTTTTTATGTACCTTCCATTATTTGGTATCACATCATTTATCCATATAGTATATGGACGTTTCATCTGTTTACGTTTTGCTAGTAAACGATAAGTTATTTGACCTAATTTTCTAATATTGTCATACTTCTCATCTAAATATTTATTAAAGCTACTCTGACAAAACAAGTAATACATGCATAATTTAAAAGAACAAATAATTTCATACTAACAAAATTATTAATATAAATAAAATGAGTATAATATTTATAATACATATATCCATATTATTATCATACCATGTTATTGTTAAAATGATTTATCCATGTCAAAAGGATAAAAGAAAAAATTTTGATAAAAAATGGTAACTTAAATTTTTCTTCCATGATTCAAAATTCTAATAATGTAATATATTCAGTGAGGAAATATTTAATAATAAAATAGTATTCTTCTAATTACAAAGAACATCATTTATATTTTTTTAATATTATTTCATAAACATTTAATTATAGTATGTAATTATAATGCATTTTACAATAAATAAAAAGGAATATAACTCTAAAAATATATTGTAAAATTATTATCTTAGTGTTAATTATAAACAAAATTACCTTTTGTATACATAATATAATACGCGCTAATTAATAATTATCCAAAGTATATATATTAGTTATTTAAAATATAAGTATATTTAAATAATTGTTTTTTATATTTTAAAAAAAAAAAAAAAAAAAATATATAAATATATCTAAATATTAAGTTTATATAGAATATACAATTTACAGAATATAGATAATTTGTTTCTCTATTTATGAAGAGAATCATAAATAATCTTAACAATATTTTCCTTCTATTAATTATAATTTTATAAACATTATATTATGGAAAAATTACTTATTATTAATAAAACATTAATTAATGTAAAAATATAATAATAATAAACGTTTTAACAAAAAAAAAATATAATATGTGCTAATTTTTGTGTTATATATTTCATCCATTTATTTACTATGTAAATCTATGATTCTACTCATATTTTATAATATATTGAAAAAGCAAAATTTCTAATTACTACTTAATAAGAAAAATATACATTTTAAAGGAAAATAATAAATGCTTCTTCTTTATTTTTGTAATGTACATTTTGAAGTTCATAACTTTTTAATGTAATTAATTTATTCAATTACTTCTAAATGAAAAATTTTGAATGCGCTTAAATTTTTTTTTTTCTAGTTCATTATGTATTTAGAAGAAATATTTGTATAATAAATAAGAAAAAAAAAAAAAAGTAATATATTATTAATCTATTTATATAAAATTTTTTATTTATATAAAATGAAATGGGAATTCTCTATTTTTCTTTTTTTATAATGCAGCATATTTTGACCTAATGGTGTAGTTTAATTGTTATTATATAAAAAATAAATAAGCATTCTTTTTTTTATCTTATTAGTTTAATAACTTTTTGCTTATAAATACTTATAATTCATTGAAATTAAATAATTAATTAAATTATACTTTTACTAAATAAAATTGCATTCTTTATTAAAAAAATTACATTAATAATTTAATAATTAAAATAAATAGACAATAAAGTAAATTATTCCTAAAAATAAAAATAGAAAGATGTTATATGTATATAAATAATTTTAAATAATTTAATAACATATGCTTATAGAAAAAGGATGAATGATTAATCTGTATATAATTTATATATATTACATCCACTAATTATTAAATATGTGTATTAATAATTTAACGAATTTACAATTATAATAAGAATTATGTATAATTCTAAAAATACTTATTATTACCGCTATATTTTATATAGAAATAATAAAACATAAGAAAATATTATAATAATATAATGATTATATATATACAATAATAATTAAAGCAAACATTTTCTTATGAACTATGATACTTTTAGATTATCTTTAATTCAAAAAGATAAAAGTTAAAAGGAAAAATTCAAACGAATAATACGTAAGAACATATAAATAATAACCTTGAAAAAACAATTATAGTTCTAATGCAACGCCTAACAGCAGCATTTTTGTGCTAAATTTATCCCTCATAATTTCATTTCCTATACATTGTGAATTAGACTTCGAATAGTATACATAATTTATTTCATGAAACCATAATAGTGAAATAAGTAAATAGGTATAAAAGCTAACCAGTTAAAATATTTGGTTTCCTCAATTATTAAATGTTTTTTTAATACTTATAGGTTTATTTTATATGGTATTTATTCGTATTTTTGGAATCATAAAATATAAAATAATTATTAATAAATTTTAATCTAATTAATAGAAATAATTCATATCGATAATATTATTGACTAAATTGAAATTATTTTATTCATAATGATTAATTAATCTTATAACCTAACAGTGAAACATTGGAAAAATAAATAAAAAACATCTTATATAAATGTAGTAAATGAATTAATGATAAATTACAAAACAAAAAATAAATAAAATAATATAAAAAATGTGTAAATATATTAAAATAATAGTTTATTGTTAATGTTCTTAAAATACTAAAAAGTAAATGTATTACATATAAGTTAAACAGAATTATAATTCTAACATTAGATAATAAGTTCTATTAAAATATTTATATATATCACTGACTAAAAAATTTTTATTTTCCTGTAGTTTTTGATATTTAATTATATGTATATTATATCAACTAAAGGTTCATATTAAGTTTTTCTTGTAAACGTTATTTTTTTTAGTTTATTTGTATTTATTCTATAAATATATAATTAAAAATTTTTTTTTTCTAATATTGAATAATTGATATATTTTTATATAACTGCTAATGGAACTTCACTAAAATTTTACATATAATTATGTCAGAGAACAATAATAATATAATATAATTTAGGTATACTTAATATGGTTATCCTGTATAATACTTATTATTTCATAATGCTTTTTTTTGACACAAATAAATGCATTAACTTTATTAATGATGATTTTTTTTAATTAATTTTTTCATGTATATTTATAATATATTCCTCAAACAAATAATATAAATTGTATTAATGAAACATATCGAGTACATCTTTAACATTCAACATAAGTTAATCATATCTTTAATAAAAGTCTTATATGGTATAAAGTTCAGAATATTAATTAACTTCATAGTATATATAAAGATTCAATGTTCGTCAGATGCAATATCATTTTACCCAAAAAATAATATAAAATAAGACTATATAAATATCGTTAGAAATTTAAAACTTTGTTACATGGATGATAACATAATCTTTAATCTTAATTTTATACTTATCTTTTTTTATTAGAATGCACTAATTTAAGTATTATTATTTTATGAGTTACATTATGTTTACATATTTAGATGTTGGTATAGCTACAATTTTATTTTCTAATTTACATGTTCTAAATTTATACATAATAGCTATGAATTCAAAATTATTTTTATATTATATATAACTTTAATGTATTCAATGATTTTACAAATTATATAATAAATTTATTAGACTATTTCATGAGTATAATTTAAAATATTAAATATATTTTATGATGTATTATTGCAACTCATGCTGTATTAGGGACTTAAATTATACTAAACATGAAAATAAATATATTTTTTTATATATTAGAAAAAATAATAATGTTTTCCAAAATTATTATAATTTAATATAAAAAAAGTATTATAAATAAATTCAATTAATAATATTATTAAAAAATATAAAAAGAAATACATACACATAAATATATAAAGTTAAAGACAAAAAGTAATATATTTTTATTATACCGCCTTTTTTCTTATTTTATTTTCTAATTATATCTATTTAATTGGAACGTATATTTAGCTCAGTTTTATATACTTTTTAATATCCTTAAACTAAGTTATTTGATAGCCTGTATAACATTAATGAAATGAAGTTCGTGGTTCTATATTTACTACACTAAATCTCCTCCTTTCAGAATTCCTATAGGTACGTTTTATGAATCTCCTTGGTAGTCTTTGCGTACTTAATTCAGAAAAATTAGTCCTATATCTTTTTTTCCTTTTTCTAGTTTTACCTAGATATGTTCCAAAGGGAGTAAACTAATGAAAAAGTGAAAGATGTAAAACATATACATATATAATTATTTTACAATTATATCATTTTATATAACGCGCATTATAAATGTAAACATACAACGTATTTATAATATCTGATGTAATTAGGTATTTACTTTAAAATAAAGGAAAAAAGCAAAAATTAGTCCCATTGCCAAAACAATTACCATGGCAACACAGAAAAAAGTGTTTTGTAAAATATTAGTTTCTTCATCTTTTCCGGGAAATGCCTTTCCTTTATATTTTTTGGTAACAGAACCTCCTCCTTGATTATCCCATAAATCTTTTTGAATCCTTGATATAATATATTTTTGTTCGTTCATTTCCATGAATTGACTTCTCCTTTCTCTTTGAACAACTATTTTTAATGGTTGTGTAGACCATGTCTTACCCTTCTTTAATCGATAAATCCCAGATTTCTTATCCTTTATTAGAATATGTTGTTTAACTAGTTCTTCCACATATTCACAAAGTCCTGATGTATCTTCCTCTGGTTTTTCTGCAGGACAATGTAATGTTCCATCTTTTCCTAGTTTCCATTTAAGATCAACATCTGTGCCTTTTTTGGGAAGTGACAATATATTTTTTTTTTCTTGATCTTCAAATCCTACCATCTTTCTAATTTCTTTATGTTGAACTAACGCTTCTGATTTTATAACGGATTCGAATTCTTTATTTTCTAAAGATAATTTATCACCATTTCCCTGTTCACTGCTTCCAACTGCACTCTGATTTCTGCTCGTCATGGCAGATGCTCGTATAAAAGCACATTGTAAATTGGAGCTATTATTATTAATATTACAATTAGTGAAATGAATTGTCTCCAAAAAATCTGGTTCGAAATCGCTTGATACTAATTTTTTTTCAGAGGTTTTATTTTCTGTAAAATTTTTTAGTTCATTACAGTTTCCGCCATATGGAGATTCTAATTTAGATAAGAGTTTGCTTGGATCAAAATCATTATTACAATTTAAAAAGTAGTTTGGACACTTCGATATTTTTTCCACACAACAGTCCCCTTTTTTTCTATGGTATAATTCAAGAATAAAATTAAGGTATTTTTTATATTTATCAATTTTCACATTAACACAAGTTTCTTTAGCCTTAATATGTTCATAATTTGTAAAGTAATCAAACATATATTTCTCTTCTATTTTATTTTTCAATTCCTGTAAATTTTTTTTTGAAAATTTATAATCACAATTTAATATTTCATAATCTGTAGTAAGAAGGGTTTGAACTCTAAGAAATTCGTTAATAACTACTTCCACATCATTTTCTTTCGCATCATCTTTAAAAAATTTTCCTATTTCTTCATATAACCAGTATTTATAATGTGAACAACGGTTTTCATAACTCCATGACTTATCGTTTTTAGGTAAATTCTCTAAATTTCTTGCAACTTTTTTACAAAGATTAATACAATTATCTTTATGTTCACTTGCTACTGAATCAGATATTTTACAATCGTCGTTATATTTTACTTCCTTAACCTCAGAATTAAATTTATTATATATCTCATATGAAGGTAACTCTTTTAAAATTTCATCCTGTAAATTGAATATATACATTGAATTATATAATACTTAAGGAATTATTGTGAAGAATTAATATTCTCATGTTCTTTATCCAAAATGATATGTATACTAACTAACAAAAATTATTATTTATATTAAAAATGAAATTATACATGAAATTCTTGTTCCATTTTTATTATTTCCTTTAAGATATATCATATATTTACTAAATTAAACAATTAAGACCATATATATATAAGTTTGTATGTTAAAATAATAAAATATATTTGAAAATTCTGCATTATGTATACTTTTTTTTATTAGTATTTACAACTATTTACATATTTCTTGGTTACAAAAAACAATAATTTTCATATTTTGAATAAATTATACGTATATTTTATTTATTACATAAATATTTTTAATTTTAACATAGATAAATTTAACACTGATGCTCAATAATAGTAAATAGTAAAAAGAAAGAAATTTAGTATGGTAAAAATATATTATATATATATATAATGATTTCTTATTATCACATTTTCTTTAATAAAAAATAGAATTTTTATTATTTACTGTTAAAAATTGTAATACCAAGTGATATATTCATATTAAGAACTTTTTCAGTTTTAATTATTTATATATTTTCATATGGTTACTTCATAAAATTACAAAATATTCTTTATTTTATAGTTATTATTACTTTAATGTCAAACATATTTTCATTAATACTGTATGTTTTATCGTATTGTGCAAAATATATAGCAAATACCTTCATTACAGTTATAAAGCAGGTATATTTTGAAAAAACAATAATAAGTAAATGAAAGAATATTACAAATATGTGAAAATGTTACAATAAAAAAAATTTTTTTTAACACAATAAAAATAATTTCATATATTTATTTTTATAATAAATCCATGAATTATTAGATAACCTATATAATATTAATAAAAAATGTTCTACGTTAATGCCACTTTATGCCATATCTGAAATGATTACTTTTTATACCATATCACAGCTCACACAGAGAAAAATTTTTTACTCACCAATGTATTTATATATATATAAAACAGTCTCATGAATTATTTTTTAAACAAACATTTAACAAAAATATTAAAATATTAATTTCCTTAAAAATAAGGTAAAAATATTTTTATTTTTCTAAAATAATGAATATGTTACTTCTAATTTAACTGAAAATCAATTAATTAATATATATATATATACTAAATTTGGAAAATATAATTACGATATATATTTAATTATTCGTAGGCACTAAGATAATGATGAAAGTTAATATTATTATGTTTCAAAATTTAGAGATATACTTTAATATATCTTATATATTTTTTCTTTTCTCATTATAAATGGAATAAAGCATAATGTATCATATCAGTAATTTAAGAAAATATAAACGAATATTTTCTTATGTTTTTGATATATGTAATTGCTACAGTGTGTTTTTTTAAACATTGAACTATAAAATATTGTACTTTATTCATAACACTATTATCATGCTACAAATAAAATATTAAGTATTAAAAAATAATTAAAACTTATATATATATATAGATATATTTCGGGCATTTTACTCTTTATTCTTTATTATTCATAACAGAAAAGAAATATGTTGTTATATTATTATATTTTTTCTTATTATTGTACTTATGAATATGAATTTTTATTTTACTATAAATTATAATGTTTATTTTGTTCATATTTTTATAATTTTTTTCAAATAAATTTTAGATACTTATAAATTTATATTTTCTTAATAAAGCTGCAATGAAAGAAATATAAGAATATTTAATAATTAATTTTTTCTTGAAAAAAATAAAATAATATTATATATTATTCTTAAAGGATTTTACATCTCAATTTTTAATTGTGTTGTTTATTTTTTATGATAAACGTTTTATTCAAATAGAGACCTTAATAATTATGTTAATTTAGTGGCCCAGTTTTGTCACTTATGAAATCATAAAGATCTAATGATATTACAATGAACAAAATATAACTTTAATAAATTTTTTTAATTATTCTGAGAGTTATATATTTTCCTTAAATTATTTATTAATTTTTGTTTCTTATTTTGTAAGATTATTTATTTTATCTAACAGGAATATTCATGTTTTGTATTTCATAAATTATGCCTATTAATAATTTACAATCATATTCATTATATAGTAATTTATATATATATTTTTATTTTTATAATACTCATTTATTTTTGTTAATTACATTAGATATGTTATATTATATAATATGTGATGTTCACCAAGTTAATTAAATAATATTTAAGTTAAAAAATTTTCTCATTAACTGGAAGTTCTTCATAAAAATTTAAGAATATTTTGTTTTTTTGAATAATTATAGAAATATTGATGATTTATTTTTAAAACTATATATATAATTAGTAATAATAACATGTATTTCGTACATTGAAGAATAATTCATTATAATAATAAGATAATAAAACGTCTCAAAAAATTCTCAAATTTAATATATTTTCGAAACTTGAGATACTCTTAAAAATATATACTTTTATTGTTGATCGTTTTTTTTGAAAAATAACATATTAAGGGAAAAAAAAATACATTTGAAATATTTATACTTTATGATTATATTTAGCTTATGTATATATATTGAGATATAATTGACATGGAAATTGCTATAATATACATTTACATAACATTTAAAATAATAATTTTTTTTAGAGATATTGAATTATGATATTATTTATATGAAATTATATGGATTGTAATTCAAACATAATTTGAAAAAATGCAAAAGATATATATATTTTTTATACGTAATGTAACATTTTAAATGACAAATAAATTATATGTTAACTAAATTTTAATGTATACTGCACTTTTATGGATTATTAAACGTATATAAAATTTTTATCATATGAAATTACTTTTCTTAACTTAGAGTAGATGTAATAGTAATTAATATCTTGTCCTTATACTTTTCTATATTACGTGTACTCTGTTTCATACTCTCCATAATAGCTCATATGTTACAAATCGTAGGTATAAAGACATAAATACATATACAGTAGAAGCGGTTTAATGAATAATCCGTTTTTATTAGCAAAGTAAATGAATAGTAAATAATAAAAAGAATTTATTACTTTAGTGCGAAAAAGTGTTTCATTTAAAAATTATATTACTAAAAAGAGTGTAATTTATTGAAGGATCTCATTTACCATATCATTCAGTTACTTTCCCACTTTCAAATATATTATTGGTTTGTATAAACTTCTTTTGTATATATATTTGATATGTTGAGAACAATCAAATACAATATTTACTGTTAATTTTTTTTCCTTGATAATTAATTAAAAGTGTACATAAAATTATTATCTCATTCTGTTATTCAGTTGAATAGATAAAGGAAAAACTAACATTACAATTTAAGGATATAAAAGCTTTTAGTATATATATTATATTGATATATTATTCTATTCACACATAAGAATATATTTTTTCTATCTTATTTTGATAGATGTTTAACAATTTTGAGTTCCTCAATATATGTTTAATATATAAATTTACATAATTTAAGAAAAATAATAAAACTTCCATTTTATAATTAATAACTGTCTGAGTATAAAATAATTTGATTAGATATATTATATATATATGTAAAACATAAAATTTATCACCAGTGTATAGGATGTATTAACTTTTTATACTCTATAATATACGTAATATAACATATTTTTCTTTTCAATACATTACAAGAAATATTTAGCCGATCATAGACATCCATAAATATTTCATTAAATATTTATCCAAATAATAGTTATATTTTAAATATATATACATATTATTATAACCGACTTAGCAAATAATATACTATAAAATAAACGAAATTAAAAGTAACAAAAGGAAATTATCTCAAGGTAGCTATTAATTAGCCAACTTATTGAATATAGGTTATTAGGAACTAAAAAAACATAGTATATAAAAATTAATAAAAAATTAAAACATATTACAAATAGTTGAATTCATAATAACACTTAAATAATTCTTGTACTTCGTTTTAGTAAATATTTTTGTTTGGTAGATATTAAAATAAGTTCCCAAACTTCATTATAATAATATCATAAAATTATATAATTATATAATTTAAATACTTATTGAAAAATATATTTTTTTAATATTACATGGAAAAATAAAATAAGAGATATATATTATTAATAAAATAAGTCTTTTTTTATTGTCAATTGGATAATTGTGTCAAAGTCCATTAATTAAATTATTCATTATATATAACGTAATTATTAGTGAAATACGAAATTAATATCGTATACCACATTTAAATGTGATATATAAACTTTCCATTACTTAATCCCAAATAAACAATATATAGAAAAAAAATGCAAGAAATAAATATTAATATTTTCATAATTTTTTTCAATTATTTTAATCATTTAATAATATGGAAAAAAATATAATATATAGATTATTCATATACATAGTTCAAGTAGAATAAATATTCAAATAATATGTGAAATATTGTGGTACCACAACAATTAAGTACAAATATTATATAAAAATTAGTTCAATAACATCACATATTTGTAATGATTTAGAACACCCAAGTTAGTAATCAACTATAATTAACACATAAATGAAAAGTGTATTAATTCATTGTATATTTATAATTTCATATATATATTATGAAAAAAAAGATGAATGTATATATAAATTACTTTTACAATATTTATGTTTTATGACACATTTTACATAAAATATATCTTGCAAAATAGATATTATTTTTTTCTAAATTAAAAAAAATACATGTATAACTATTAATGGAACGAAGTATATGCACTATGTTTCATTCAATACAATAAAGGACAAATATTTTTTTAATTAAAAACTAATACTATTACTTAATAAAATAAACATGTTATAATTTTAGGTTACAATATGTTATGATATATAATATATATCGTTTTATTACAAATATAAGTTATAATGTTTTTATATAATAATGTGAACTATGTTATTGTATAATCATTTTAAAGCACAAATATGTATATATCATAGATATATATATAAATATACAAACATATATTTATTTTATGACATTTAGTTAATTAAGAATATAACTTGAAATACAAATTTAGAAACATTAGAATGTTCAATACACAAAAAAAAAAAAAGAATATAATAT
This sequence comes from Plasmodium brasilianum, assembly GCF_023973825.1. NCBI lineage: Eukaryota > Apicomplexa > Aconoidasida > Haemosporida > Plasmodiidae > Plasmodium > Plasmodium brasilianum. Next base: position 83,344 of record NW_027122925.1, read on the forward strand.
TTTATTGTTCTCTGGAATATAATAATTATACATATGTATATTTATAATATTTTACACATAATATATATTCTTATTAAGTTTATCATTAAAAATATTATAGCTAATAATTCATATCAAAGAATTCCTTGCAGAAGTGTATATGCCTTTTATTATTCATATTAGTCATTCATTAACCTAAATTTTATATATTTTTCATTATTTATTAAGATCTTACAAATTGCCTTTACAACTATAATCGATAAAGTAATGATAATCGTACTTAACGTTATTCCTAAAAGACAATATTTATGTGATTTTGACAAAGTATTTATATCATTTTTAAAGGGATCAAATAATGCAAACTCAGTAATAGATGTCAATACTGTATCTAAAGAGTTCATCCCTGATAATACTAGTATTCCTATTCCAAAGAAGGAAATAATAATAAATATAGCAACGACATAACCATAATTTCTAAATTTTAATTTTTTTAAAGATATATCACAAATTCTTCTTTTTTTTTCGACATAATCATCATAATCTTTTTTTTTTATCCATTTTTTTTCAAAATGAAAATGTTTTCCATCAAACATTCCATTATTGTAATCTGTATATTCTGTGTAGTATTGTGACTTATTTAATAAACTTCTATTAGACTGTTTGTTCTTTCCCTTTCCCAATTTTTTATTATTATATATATTTTTTTCTTGGTGCTCCCATTTATTTTGTATATTTTCATTTAAACCTACATCGTTGTAATTTTTATACTGTTTATATTTTGCCAGTAATCTATAATTTATTTTATCTATTTTGCTACTATTATTATAGTTCTCACCTAAATATTTGATAAACGTGCTCTAAAAAAAAGAACTTAAATATATATTATTTAATATATGATATAAAGTAATTCTGAAAAGCAGTAATAATAAAAATAACACGTAAAAATTATGAAAAGTGAAGATATATCTATATAACAGTATCATACAGCTTCATTGTTAAAATGACTTATACAAGATAAAAAAAAAATAAACCCAGAAATTTTAAAAAATAGGAGAAACATAATTTTTTGTTCCATCATATAGAAATTTAATTTTGTAATAAGTTCAGTAAAGAAAAATTAACAATAATGTAGTATTTTTTTGATGTTAAAGGTACGATAATTATTCATTTAATTTGTTTTTTATTTTTTTCTAAATACATAGTAAAGTTTATATAACTATAATATTTTTCGCTATATATACAAAGTAGCATTAAAACTACATTATATAATTATTATTTTAATGGTATTTTTATAAATGTTACATTAATTAGTATAATATAATTTGCATTCATTTATATATATTAGAAATATATAAATTACTATTTAATATTGCAAAGTAATAAAATAATTTTTTTATTATATATTTTTAAAATACAAAAAAATTATATGATTTCTTATTATTAAGATAAATTTGGTATTTACACAATATAGAATATAGAGAAGATAGATAATTCTTTCTTTTATAGAAAAAGTGAATTATTATCTATTTTAATAATTTTTTTCAATTAATTATACTAATTTTATAAGCATAATATTTTTGGAAAAATGGTTATGCATAAAACATATTAATAATTTTAATAATAGTAAAAATAAATAAAGAAAACTGCATTACTTACAAATTTTATTATATAAAATTTATTCCACATTCATTAGTTAATACATAAACGTATTTACAATTTTATTGTTAATAGTTTAATTTAAAAATAAAATATGTATAATGTAGAAACTTAAAAAAAAATATATTTCAAGGATAAATAGTCACTCTTCCTTTATTTTTATAATATAATTTTTCAATGTTAAAATTTTTAATTATACATAATTTATACTAAAATAACTAGTTAAGCTTCTTTATTTTTAAGGAAATAGTTTTTTTTTATTTATATATACATATATATATATTCTTTTAGTAATATAAAAAAAAGAAAAAAAAAAAAAAAAGAATTTTAACATATGCAACAATAATTAATAAAAATTAATTCTTTATTTCCGTTCTTTATTATCATAAGTTATAAAAACAATTTATAGTATGTTTATTTTTAAATATTTTTTATAATACATATTTAAGTAATTTTGCAAAAATGAAATAAAAACACACGTGGACACAACAATAGGTTAAAAAATGTTTTTAACTTTTCATTTAATTATGATGATTTAGAAGTCTTAAATTATTAAAGTTACATAAAACCAGTATTTAATAAATGTATTGCTTTATGATATATTTATATTTTATCTTTTAAAACATATAGAACTAATCATTTATTAAAAATATATTTACAATAAATATTATAATTTTGTGTTTGTTATAAAACGTATTTTATAGAATAAATTTTATGCTTATTTATAAGTAAGAAATGCATATATATATACACATTAATGCAACAATATATCTTCACTTCATTCTATTAAATGAAGAACTATACACATTTATCCTTATTTCAAAACTAACAATGATCTTATTAAAGTTATTTAAAAAAATAATAAATTTGTACTAGAGCAACATAAAAAATTGAAACGAACAATTTTTATTTCAAGCACAAATTGTCATACATCAATAAAATTGCATGATTATTCCATAATATATTAATTTTATCTCACATACATATACCATTCATCAGTATCTATTTTAATGCATAAATATAAATATCACGCTGTAATACTTAATATAACAGAAGAAAGACTCTAAAAACATATTGTGAAACACTAATACATTCAATATAACAAATATACTAATAAAGCATCTATTTACTTCTGAGTATCAACAGTTCTAGCTAGCATGTGTACATTCATGTAATTTAGGCAATTATTAATATCTTTATTGAACATATAAGTAATTATAATACACGTTTGTATTCAAATTACCAGGTACACTACGTAAATAATAACATTTTTTTATCCATTCTAACATTTAGTTTTCAAAATTCTTTTATATTTTCTAAACTTCATATAAGTAAAAGCAGACCATATCAACAATATGACAATTAATATACCGAAAAATACAAAAAATGTTATATCGCATTCATCTTTTAAAATTATATTAACGTAGTCATAACTAACAGTAGTATTAAAATTTTTACTTTGACCAAAAAAACTACATATTGAACCTCCTAATGATGCTAATAATGCCCAAAAGAATACTAAAGTAGGTAATAACATTTTATGCCCAAACTTTTTACATATTAATTTTTGGTATGTCTTATTACTAATTGAAGATTTTTTTTTTATAATAAAATCTATGTAATCATGTTACTTGAAAGTTTTTTTTCAAAATGAGTTAATTGTTTTTTTCCATATATTAATTTTTTTGTACCTTATATTTTTTATTGAATTCTTCATATAAAGAACTTCTCCTTGATTGTGTGCTTGTTTGTTTGTTCCTCTTTCCATTTCTAAATACAAATGTTTCGTCATTCTTTTAATAATTAGGTATCTGTTGTGAATATATAATATGTGAAATGTTTTTATGTTCAAGTTCTGCTAGTAATCGAAAATTTCTTAAATCTAATTTTATATCATATGTATGGTTTCCCATAAATATATTAAACGTATTCTAATAGAAAAAAAAATATATTTATTATTTAAAATAATAATTAATCTCAATCTTAAAATCATAGTTGATAAAAATAAGAACCGGATAAATAAAAAATACAAATTTCCTTAAATAAAATAATCATAACTCTTTTCATTCTAAAAACTACATATTATAGATGAAAGTATAAACATACCAATTTTAATAAAGAATTTTGACCTAATTTTTTTTTCCGTGATATATAATTTTAAATTTGTACTACATTCTGTAAGAAAACAACAAACAATACTAAAATATTGTCTTAATTATAAAGGATAATGTATTTATTTTATTAATTTTGTATTTATTTATAAAAATATAATTATATGTACATAATTTAAATGTATTTTACAACTGATACAAAGAATGGAAACTTTATAAATTTATTATATAACTTTTATCTTAATGATATTCATAAAAAATTATTTTTAATAAAAATAATATAATTCGTATCCATTCATAAATATATAAAAAATATAAAATTTAATATAGTACAGTAATTAAATACTTTTTATATAATTCTTTTTTAAAATATATATATACATATATATATTATATATATATAATTTTTTTAATATTTCAAACTATTAAATATATGTAAATTGTAAAATATATGAAATATGGAATATAGATTATATATTATACTATATATTAAGAGATTAATATATAAATATAATAATAGTTTTTTATTAATAATGCCAATTTTGCAAACGCTACATTTTGGAACAAATGTTTATTATAGTTGAAAATCTGTTATTATCATAACAATATAATAGTAGTAATATTAATTATAAAAAAAAGCATTTTGCCTAAGTTATGCATTATATTAATTATGAAAAATCATTTCCTTATTATATATTACATATTAAAAAAAAAATATACTAATAGGATACCCACTAATATATTAAAAATATATATTTTTTAAAGGTAATTAAAATAAACAGAAAAAAAGAAGTTATAAATTTTTGTATCATAATTTTGAAAATAATAAATTTTAAATAATTTTAATATATATCATTATTTCTATATGAAATTTGTTTATACTCATAGAACTAATTTCTTTTTCGTGTTCTTTGATTAAAATTATACATTTAAAAAAAAATTAAATTAAATAAAATAAAATATAATGAGGGTAAATAGATATAATAAAGTAAAATTTTCTCAAAAATATATTATATATTTTCGTCGGTTCTAAGATATATAAAGTTAAATATATTTAAATATTAGGATCATTTGTGGAATATAATATGTAGATAATAAATAAGAATAAGTATATTTTAATAAAATATATTTTCTAGTAATATTTTTCTTATAGTTTTGGGAAGAATATATTATACTATTATTTATTCTTTTGCAAGTCAATAATATCAGGAACAAATTCTGAAAATAAAAATTAAAAAATAAACATAAATAATATATTTTTAAAAATAATTTTAGCAAAAAAATATATAATTCTTCAATATTTATATACTTTATGCATTATAATATAGGGTATGTCAATTATGAATATACTATATGCAAAGAAATATATTGCAATCATACGATATAAAACTTTATATTATTTTTAACTTTAAGAAATATTATTCTTTAGATTAAACAAGTGAAAGAATTAAAAAAAAATAAAAAATATATAAATTTAAAATACTATACTTAAAATACAAAACAAAAGAAAACAATATAAATTGACACTAATATATTTTTTGTTTTAATATATATATATGTTTTTGTCGTTAAAGCATACACGGAGACTCTTATCTAGTTTCTTGGGATTTCTTTTTCGAATTTGGTAATCTAACATTTTTAAGTACAGTTAATATTTACATATAAATTATGAGCAAAACCATTTTAAATATTCATAATTATATACATATAACTTATAAAATATATCACAAAATTGAACTCTCTGTATAATAAAATCCTCCAAGACATTTACGTATAAATAGGATTTATCAATTTTAACAATATTCATTATTTCTAAATATATTTTTGAGACCATTTTTTAAAAAATAAATAAATATTAGTAAAAATTATATATATTTTTCCCAATTTGAGAAGTCATATACAATAAGTTTAATTTCCTATTAAAATATTTTATTTTTTCATTATTACGTAAATATAACATAAGTATATTTTTATTTTACTCCCATATCTCAACAATCTTTACCTACTTTTGCAACATATCATTTTTATATTTAATAATTAATATTATTAATACATAACAATAACTCTTATTAGTAAGGACAAGTTATTAAATTTCCATTTCCACAATATAATTTTTATGTTTATATTAGCTATATAATACTGTGTCTACAAAAAGTAAATTATTCTTTTATATATTTAATTTTTATCAAAAATAATATATTCTCTATATGGTTTTATATATAATTTACCAAAGAAATCAATATTTTTCTTTTTTACAAGGATATGTTTTATTTTTTACTCCTTTTTATAATTTAACATATAAATTATATGTTTTACTATTTCTAAAAAGTTTTAATAATAATGTTATATATATAGTTTTCGGGCCTATGCTGAAAAATATAAATGATTATATAATGGATATATAAATACATATGTTACACTAAATGCAATAAATTTTGCACAAAAATTGAAAATGTTAAAAATGAATATCACCCTCGTAAATATCATATAATGAAGCACAAAAGGCACTACTCTTAAATGATATTAATGTACTACATGAAAGTACTGAATCCCAAAGTTATACAGTTATAATAAAAATCTCATTTGCAGGTTTACTAGAACAAGAAAAACTAAGTTATATAGCTAAGTTGTATGAATTTATATCTTTATTTTAAACTATTACATTAACACTTATTGCAATATTTTTAATGTTTCCTTTTGTTTAGCACTAAAAATTAATTTACTTAAAAATGAGAATGTTCTACACAATCTTTGTAATATGATACTACAACAAATTACTGTTTTAATAGTGTTGCATACATAAATATTCAATTTATTTAATAATAATTTAAATCACTTGTACTTTTCCTTGAACTTTAAAGACAAAAAATAAAAATATGTACATGAATGAAATACATTAATACAGATAAATAGTTTTGCAAATTATAAGATATATAAGACTTACATCAGGTATTAAATAACATATAGTATACAAAATTGTAATTCATAAATGCTCAATAATATATCTCATAGTATATATTATATAGAATCCTGACCAATTTAATTGAAATATATATTAAAAAATATTGAAAAAAAAATGATCAGAACAAATTTTTTTAATAACACTGCAAATGTAACAAAATATGAGTATGCTTTTAGTAGTACTATAAAAAGTTCACACATAAAAACTCATGTAAAAAATTTAACAACATAAGAAAATATATATATTTATGTAATTCAAAGACAAATGTTTTACGTAAAATTATAATTAATATAGAAACAGAAATATAAAAAGGTATTAATTTTTATTGGATAACCAATTTCCACATTATTGTTTTACATTAAGTTTCTTAGGATATGTAATATTTCTAATATAAAATCCATTCAGATAATATATATAAATGGAAATGTATCAAAAAGTACAAACTAATAATTCAATAAGCGTAACAAGATCAGTAGATATAGTAGATGAAAAGAATTATAATGTAAATTAAATAAAAATTCGTAATATTAAGAATCTGTCATATATGAATTTAGGATAAGTACATATATATTAATTTTTATACTATAATTATTAAATTGTCAAAAATGTGGTATATATGAAGTCACGTTTTGAATTATAAATATTAAAATAATAAAATTCTATAACGAATAAATTATACATATAATGTTTTTATTTAATCAAATAATATGAAATGATACTAATTAAAACATAAAAATAATATCATATATTTTACATAACAATAATCTTGTAAAATATAATTTATTGCTTTATTCGTGAAAAAACTTATGAAAATAAGTTCTTTTTATAACTTGATACAATTATATATTTATCTGTTTAACTAATAGAACACTGCTAAAATTAAGACATACTTATCATCAAAATATATTTTTTTTATTTTATATTTTAAGTATATTATTATTTATGACTGTTTTAACTATAATAATATGTTATTAATTATAAGCTTTAGTTTGAATAACATTAAATAGAAATTAAAATACCTTAGTTCCTCTTTAAAATTTTATATACTACAGTTTTTACATAGTATTTTTGTACATAATTAATAAGAAACTATTATAATTTGTTATCTAAATAACTGCACTATCCATATTTCATTTACTTTTACATATTTTTCCTATTTCAGGCTGTAATACTTCTTATGCTTTTTGCATCTGTATGAACTTATATTATGTTAATGCTTTACATAGAAGTATATCTATTTTTGTATTAATTATTAATTTTTAAATAAAAATGTTTATAATATATTCTCAGTAATATGAAGGACATTCCATTAATTCATATAAATTTTTATTAATTTTGTATTATTTTTAAATAAACCTAATGTATATATTTCAGTATAATACAAATATTCTTATTATATATAAAAAATTATAATAAAAAATGCATTAACAAAGAGGAAAAAGTAAAAATTTTTTTTATAAATGTTTTAAGCATAAATTTACGTAGCTTTTTTTTAAATTCTTTCAAATATTTCACAATATCATACTTTGTTTATTGTTACCAGATATTAATTTACAATAATATGTTCATTATATATATTATATTTACATATATTTATATAATATATACTAATACAAATACATGAATAAATAAAGTTTTAAAACATGATAGATCTTTTTTATTTATAATCCACTCTATATGGTTATTAAGTAATATATATATAAAAAAAAAATTATATAATATTTAAGAGATTAAAATAAAATGAACACAACAGAAAACAAATAAATTTTATATAAATATATTTAACGATAAAAATAAATTAAAATAAAACCTATTAAAAAAGCAGAATTATTAAATATTACCATTATAACTTAATTTTTTTTGTGAAATAATTAATTACAAAAATTTATTATTAATATATATTTTTTTTAATTTTCTGATTATTCACTATATCATATTTACATGGTTCAAGTGTAATATTAAAATAAGAAATAATATAGGTAATTTATACTATAATAAACTATTATTGTGTTTATGATTTTAAATTGCTCTGTAATTTTATTTAATTATTCCCGTATTAAAATGCATTATAAATAATACATGATATATTTTTCATTTTGTATTCTATATAAATATTTATAATAATAAAAACGTTATTATCATTTAGTTAAATATATAAACAAACAAAAAGTTATTTATTATATTTTTAATTTACTTATTAGAATATATCTATCAATTATTACAGATAAATAATTACAAGGACTCAGGATTTGTTATTTTATATAATTTAATATATTATTCCATTTATGTTTAATTATTATGTCATTATTTTTTATTACAATATTATAATTTATATTATGTTTTCTTCAACCATACTGTATAATTAATATTGTTATAATTATATCTTAATAAATTTTTCATATTTTATATAAGTAATCACATATATTTTCATTAATTAATACGTACAAATATACTTTTAATTAATTAGATGTTTGACCAAATGAAAAGATTTGTATATAAAAGCGATGGCAGGTACATATAAATGAAAATATATGTATAATAAATTATATTCTATTAAAACTATTCAATGTAATAATATATACTATAAATAATGAGTTTTTAGATAATAGTTATAAATATAATATTTAATGTCACAAGTATATTTTAATGATAAAAATATTTCAAAGTATAACAACAATTTAGCATAATTTATATATTATTAACTTTCATTCATATATACAATGCAGTAAATATAAAAAAATATTAACAAATTAATATCGCTATAATGGTATATATCAATAATAAATAGAAAAATTAAGAAAAAATAATAAATAAAAACATACTATCACTTATAACAATGATATGGTTTATAATTCATTTATTCTAGAAAAGATTTAAGAATAAAGAGAATTATTTACATTAATATAGATAATAAGATATATATATATATATGTTTGTATAAGGAAAAAAGAAAAAATAGAAATATATTAATTAAAGTAGTTTCTACCAAAAAATTTTATATCACATTTTCATGTAACTTATTTGTAATTTTTGATTGTTAGTTATTTGACTTCATTTTAATTAATGGAATATGTATTCTATATAGAAATATAAACCTGACTGTGATTTAATATCAAAATAAGTTTAATATATATTTCCTTAAGGTTAAAGCAGATAAGAATGGTACAAAATAATTAGTAATATATTCATTTATTTTTTAATTAATGCATAAATTTTTATGTAAATGAAAATAATATAATATATTATTATTAATATATATTTTTTTAAAATTGTTCTATTGATAATTAAAAAGATATAAAGTTCTATTTTCCTTTCAGATTTTAACCTATAACAAACTATAGTGTTAATGTAGGATCATCATGGAAAATTGTTTTACTTTGGTAATATTTATTATTTTTTAATATTCATAAAATTATGCATAAATTATGTATTTATTATATAGAAAGTTATAATAAAAAAAGATAAAAATTAATATTTCTTCATTATTTTGAATATAGAATTACGGTGGTAGAGCTTCCGGCTTTTTCATGTTCAAAAATGATCCATTTTTTGAAAATATTAGAAAAACAATAATACAGAAAACTAGTTCCTTAAATAATGTGAATGATAAACAAAAATTTAGGAAAGGTTGTCTAGATCTGGCTAATTATCTAGTTAAAAATAAATCTCCACCATATTATTATAGCAATCAAAAAAAAAGATGGGAAGGAGCCATAAGGGATTGGAACGAAAAATACTATAAAGGGCTAACTAAACATGGAGGGTGTTTTATGATTTTCGAAGAGGAAGAAAAACAAATTTTACAATTAATATATGATGCAGAAGATTTCTGTGAGGAAAAAGAAAGTAAAAAACCAAATAAAAAATGCCTTCAGGAAGCACGTGATAATCCAAATAATTGTGATAGTAAGTGTTCAACAGAAATTAGTAAATATAACAAGTGGATTATAGAGAGAAAGAACTATTTTACAAGAACTAAAAAACAAATTTATGAAAAGTGCAGAAAAAACAATCAAGTATTACCATTTCCAAAAAAAACTTGTGATGTACGTAAACCTGAAACATTTAAACAAATTCCTGTATGCAATACACAAAAGCCCGTTACACAAGAAAAATCTCTACAATTACCAAACGAACAACAATATTCAGCTAAATCTCAAGTTCTCCCTATAGTAGAATCTCAAAAATCAACTGTACCAAAAAATAGTGAAGAAAATCTACCCCTACATCACGGTTCAAGTACAGATATTGGAACTACACTAATCGCAGGTGATCAGTATGAACATCAAGCTGAATCAAAAGAACCAAAACTTTCTGAATCTTTGGATTCAGGAATGCAATCTCAAAAATCACCAGATTCTTTATCTACTACTGTAATATCTGAACAGACAACTACTGTAGATACGAATTTACAACATTCAAAGGGTGAAATATCAAACCCTCCCGGAGGTACAGAATCGCCAAATTCAACACTACTAGTAGGTACTGTACCTTTCCAAAAAAGTGAGAAATTAGGAGAAATCAATAAGAATCAAATTATTACTCAATCTCAAGAATCACCAGTCATTGTTTCGTCATCTCGTGCCCCAATTGAATTACCTAGAACAGCAGGTAGTATTAATGCTACTTATTTTTATATATATGCAACAAATAAACTAAATAATATATTTATTTATAAAACTATTACAGGTCAAGAACAAAATGCATCTGTAATAAACACATCATCTATTTTAATAACCGTTCTTCTTATTATGGCATTTTCCATTTTTATTAAAGTAAATTTAAACAAAATTATTAAATACATGATATATATTTGAGTCCAGTAATAATATATATTATAAATATATTTTTCCTATATTATAGTATGCTTTAATAGTGATGTTCAAAAAAAAAAAAAAGATAAAGAGAAAACAAATGAAATTCCTTAGAATACTACTACCTTCTTTCTCTGAGAGAAAAAGAATATTTTTAACAAATGATAAATTGGTTCAACAAAAATATAATGATAAAGAAATCACAAAAAAAATAAAAATACAAGAACATAACATAAAACAAAATGTAAACGCCTCAAAGAGTAAAACGGAAAGGACAAAAACTATTATAGAAGTACATATGGAAGTACTTCAAAAATTCAGAAATGAAGAATGGGAATTAAAAAAAAGAGAATATTTCGAAATATGCTTAGAGGAGTTCACAGAAGACCAAACTAGAGACTATCCTAATTTACAAAGTGACCAACTATTAGCAGAATGTACTAAAAACAGTAGAGGCACTGAAGAATCCATAACTCTATGCAATAAGTTAATAAAAAGATACAAATATCTTTCTGAAAATTTAAAAAAAGAAGATTGGTTTAACAGCTTGAAAAATGAGTGGAAAAGTGAACGAGAATACATAAAAAGAAGTAAAGAATTAAATAATAATATTCCAAATGACACTCAAAATATTTCATCATTAGAAACAGAAAAAGATATATGGAGACAATGGATATCAAAGAAGGGTCGGATTATAGAGCAGTATTTGGAATATGAATGGTTTAGGGGATTAACGGAAGAATTACAGAATACCTTAGATGAATATGGAAATGACAGAAATAAATATAATGTATCACTAATTGATTTGGAAGAGTTGGAACAAAAAGGATGTAGTGAAGAACTATATAAATACGTAAAAAAAAAATTACTAGAAAAACTGTGTATACTTGTACTTATGACAATATTAGAAGAATGCAAAAAAGAGGAGAATACAGAGAATAGTGAATCATATTTAGATAATTCCATAAATGATTGCAAATTAGGAAAAAATATTGATGGAAAATCAGGAATTACAGAAAACATAAATAAAGATATAGGAAATGTTTTGGAGTACATGGAAAATAAGGAATCTTATAGCAATAAAGGAGAACCTTTTATACAGGAACTGAATGATTGGATAAGAGAAGAAAATACATATATAAATTTTATAAACAATTAGAACAAATTATAAATATCCTGGGAGAAATTAGATTGATATATCCTATAAAGAGATAAGGACAAATTTAAATGTATTCGAAGAATAATTTATTGAAATAAAATGATATATATAATGTAAAATTGCTAAACTATGCGATATTGAAAGGAAAAACACAAAAAGATAACTATAAAGTAAAGGAAAAAATAAAAGTAAAAATTATTTGCGAAATAATAACATTGAAACAGAGTTACATAAAAAAAATTCGAATTATATATAAATTTTTTTAATTCTATAAGAATATCTAAAACACGTTATATTAATACTTAAATCAATAATAATAGCCAATTTCCAATGTATAAATAATAAAAAATAAATTTCATACTATAAATTTTAGCATACTAATTCAGCAAAATTTAAGAAATGCTTTTTTTTTTATTACTTAATATATAACTTCTTTCAAAAAATCATAAGACATATTGAACTTATAGCTTGTAATTTTAAAATGTATATTTACCTTTTAATATATATTAAATTATTACATTATCTAATATTGGTAACCTTCCTGTTCCAGATAAAATATTAAAGCTCAGATTAGTATACACTTATGAATTTATATAAATATATATATATATTATATTTTTTTTTTCCGTTCTCTTTTAAATAATTAATGTGTTTATAATTATTTTATCTAATTTAATATTTTAATATTATAATAATATAATATTATATTCTTATTAAAATAAATAATATTTTACTTTGTATAATAACAATATTTTTTTTAAGGAACCATTGGAAAAAATGAATAAATATATTCTTTAGTATTTTATTTTTCTTTTATATTGATATAAGAAGAAACGAGTTATTATAATAAGAACTTTATAATATGTAAGTTTTAAAAAGATTATTAAATCTATTATTAACTGAATACATAATTATGAAGTATAATATAATTTTTTATTAATAATAAATATTACAATAATATACTTATAATAAATAATTGATTAATATATTGTTACAATATAATTAATTAATAATAGTTTATTATATTCCTTATATTAGATTCTTTATATTTAAAATATATATATATCTTCCGCAAGAACTCATATGTTATATATGTAAGATATGCTGTTATCTAAAATAAAATATTAGAGTATTTTTTGAGTACATAGAAACTACGATCAATTTTGCTAAATTAATACAAAAAAAATTATAAAAATCCTACAGCTTTAATTTGAGGGGATATATATTCATATATGTATATATATATATATATATGTATAATATTTTTATTATTTGTAAAGGTCTATAAAAGAAATCAATTTCTTTTAAAGCTTCTTTTAATTAATTTTAGAAAAAACTCATAAAACATAGTATTAGTAATATAAAATTAAGTGTAATATTATTATTAATGCAAGTTCAATAATTTTTATTTCTAAATTTAAATAGTAATTCATTTTTTATATATAAAATTCATGAATATGGAAATTCCTTATGATATATATTATCCATATTAATGATATATTATATGGAACTCATATTAAGAGTCTTTAAATCATAAATAAAATCTAATATTCATTCTTAATTATTTCAATATTAAACTGCAAATGGCTAATATATTTTTTGCACAGAATTATTAATGTATATATATTTTAAATTATTAACAATATTATTATGAGTAAAGTTCATAAAAAAAAGCATTTACATATAAATCAATTTTATATCTTTCTTAAAAATAAATATTCATTATTCATACATTAAAACCGTGAAAGTTTACAAGCAACAATTAAAAAAATTTTAAATAAATACATTATCAATGTATTTATATTAGAGTTTTTCATATAAATGTTATGTTTATTAAATTTTTATATACATCTCGATACATTTTATCTTACAATATTTTATACAAGGAAAATATCTTACTATTATTATAACATTTATAATATAATATATATAAAAACTAAAATAAGAAAAATACCTTATATATATGTAATGATATAAAATGCATCATCCAAGTACAAAAATAATTTTTTTTTTCATTATGTACATGCATATATATATATAAATGAAAACAAATATAATTAATGTATTAATGTATGATTTATTACAAAAAATATAAATTTATGAGAAAGGTATTTAATTTATTCATTTATCAATTTATTACATAAAAAACATAATTTATACATAGTATATATATTTATACTGCTTCAATAGATATACATCAATCGTAGTATATTAATAAATTATAAAAAAAATTTATTTAAATATAAATACAATATTTAAAAATAATTTACATATGTTAAGATTTATTTAGTACCAGTAACTGTGATAATTTTTTTTTTCATTTTTTCATAATCTTCTTTTTGTTGGGGTAAAGTATTTTAGTGAAAGTATATTTCCATACTAATATAAGTATATTCTTATTATGTAATCAAATATACATAATAATTGCACCTTAAAGTAAAATTAAAGAAACAATTAATTATATATATATATAAATCATTGTAACTTTTTTAATTTTTACTAATTTTTTTATTTTTATATACTATATTTTTTCTAATAATAGTAGCAATATTAAAAAAAATCTTATTCATCTTCAAATTTTTACTTTTAATATTATTTCTTAAACTGTTGTATTATTAAAAATTTTGAATTCATATTAAAGATACATAATGTCACCAGTACATAAGAAAAATATTTTTTATATTATTTAAAATATTAAAAGTCTTATTTTTTTAAATATGATATATCGGTAAAGGTAACCTTAGTTAAGCAGTATATATTTTTGTGTTAGCAGTTAATAAAATATTTTTTTCTTAAAATATATATTTCGTTAATATTTTTATATTTCATCTCAATTAAATTTTATTCGTTATTATTATATATATATATTGTTTTTCTAATTATATTAGGCATAATTCAAAATTATTTTTAAAATTTTGTTTATACGTAAGATATCAGCTGCTTCAAAGAATTTTTTATTATTTTAGTTGTAAGAAGATTATTTAAAAAAATAAAATTTCAATGGTTAACATATATATATATATTATGTTATATACCTGTATTAAATTTTATCTATTTTTATTTTCATGTTAAGAAAGCTGTTTACTAATATGTATATAAATTATAAAAATATAAATTCATTTTTTCAAATAAATTATTTTAACAATGCGTAAAGTTGCAATTATTATATAAAATTATTATATTATTTTTAACTTTTCCTAAGATAATTTTATTAATACTGTTCTTATTTCGCATCATATGAATAGATAATCTATGTTTTTAGGGTTTACTTACATAATTCTGAATACTTCTACAGGAGTATCTACATTTTTAAGTTATTCATCTTTTTCTATTTAGATATATAGGATAATTACCTTTATATAAATGTTTTCGTTAATTTTGAAGAATTTTATTTTGACGATTTTTTTTCATTCATTTTTTAATTTACCGCGTTTTTGTTTTCATTTCGATTTGTATTTCAATATATTAGGTAAATTTATATATATATATATAACATTAAATTTTATTTTGTTCTATTCTGGAAAGTACATTTACTAATTATGCATAAATGCCTAATACAAATAAATCATAATAAATTTGCTCAGAAAAACATTTTACAAGAATTTAAATTTATTTAAATAAATATAAAAATTAATTTCATAATTATTTATATTTAGTAGAAATATTATTTATGTGGAAATTTTAACTTCTGATGATTTTTTTTTATTTTTTTGCTGTAGGACAAAAAAAAGTAGCATGGAATTACTTCTTTTATAATACAAACAGTAACTTCATTTAATAAACATTTATTAAGTATACATATTTATACAGAATTATTATTTAATTAAATTTATTTCAATGCGTCTTTTCTAAATTCCTCCCTTTCTGTTGTTCTCCAAAAATATATATTATTAATGTGGAATAAAGCCAATTTTGAACGCTTCATATATTTTAGTAATCATATTTTTACTTTTACTTATTTCTATATATATATCAGTATATTAATTTTTTTTTTCTAAAAATGTTGATATATTGATGTATCGTTAATAATATAAAAATTTTCATTTTTATTATTATTAATAATGCTTTATATATACATGTATAATCAATGTATACGTACTTATACAAAAGTAATATATATATTTTTTTTTTCATTATATTTATTTTAAATATGATATTATACTTTCAATAATGTCATATATCATTTTTCTTAGATTTATTTCTATATTTAAACTTTTTTATATTTAACATTTTAAATTCTTATTTTAAACAGAAATTTCAATTAATTATTAATATGCTATTTTTTGGGCTATGGAAAAAATTAGTGTTTTAAAAAATAAATAGAAAATATGTAAAAATATATAGAAACTTAATAAAAATCTATACACGAATTATATTTTATTATAAATTATAAAAACTATATATTATATACTTAAACATATTAAGGTGCTGCCCGCTAGTAAATGCTCGGAGATTAATAATATTTACTTAAAATACATTTTTAACCTCTTTTCAGATAAATGCATGCTTATTCTTTCGAATTATTTTTGTTTTCACTCAATTAAAGGATTATATTTAAAAATTCTACTATTTAATAAATAATTTAATTTTCTATACAATAAATATGTTATCGTAAATGTAATATATTCACATTTATATATATATATTGATAATATTAATGTGTTTTTTTTTTAGTTTATATAGCTTTTATTAAATTTCATTGTGTAAATGATTGAAATTATTAAAATCATTAATATATTAAAATAATGAAACTATGCTGAATATCTAATTTTTTACATTAATGCTTATATAATATTTGCTTTTAAAAAAGATATAAACAAATAAATAAGAAAGAAATTTTTTTTATCATTTATTTTATTTCGGAATCACATTACATTATAATAATAGAATTCGCTACATTTAAGAGTATTTTTATATTTGATCATTTTTAACATTAACTTTGCAAAAACATATTTTAAATATAAAACTTTATGTAATTTATAAATATAATTATTTGTAAGATATGGTAGAATCAAATATGAAAAGAAAAAAGTAATATTAATAAACAAAATACTTCATATAAAACCAATATAAATCACTTTCCTTATTACTTATTTTTATTTTTCTGCTAATATTATCTTATAAAATAAAAAATCATTCTTCTAAAACGTTGTTAAAATATGTTTAAAAATTATTACATTTTAATTTATCAACTGCTTTTGCTAATGGTCTTTGGATTGAAAAAATGCACATAAAATTATTTAATAAAGAACAAATAACCTTATTAAATAGAAAAAAAAAAAAAAAAAAAAAAAACTTAAAATAAAAAAAATACTGTACACAAATATATCCAGTAGAATGTTAAAAAAAAAAAAAGAAACAATTTATTTTTAAAATTTAATGCTTAATTTAGTTGCCTTTTTTCTTATTATATCATTTCCTGTTTGTATTTTTAAGACATTTATAAAACAAAGAATAATAGTAGCACAAATTTTAAAGTTTCAATATACTTTATAGGGTTATATTATTGGAATTATTGGTTTCATATATAAATATATATGATCTGTGAAGAATTAATAGCACTATTTCTTGTATTATTATACAAGTTAATAATTTTAAGTATTATTTATAATATAAAAATATATCTATGCATATGTTAAATAATTATGTATTTCCAGCTTAGGTTTTAGTAGGTACTGTAGATCAAAATATATTAAAACCTAATACTACATATAATATAAATATAGCTAATATATTATAATTCTGTTACTGTTATACATATTTCTCTCCTTTTTAGTTAACAATTTTTATCAAAATTAATTTCAAAATAAATTATAACAAGATAGTTACTATATAATTTTTAAAAATTTTTTACATTATATCTCTTAAAAAAAGCTCTAAATATAATTGTTCTAAAATTTTTTTTCTAATTAATAAAAATAAATCTATAAATATTAATACAACCAAATTTATTCACTTTTTTTTTTTTGATACTATACACATTTATTATTAATTCAAATATAATAATGCATTTTCTTAAAACCATGAAAAAATAGTGATTATAGTTTGTAACTACATATAAAATAGAAAAAACTTTAGTTCCCTAACATAAATGAATATATTTATTTGTAATTATTCAAGTTGTACTATTATGCATTCATTTGAAAGTAAAAACATATATTTTTTATAGAAATCTATTTACATGCACAAACATTTATATTTGTCTAAATATATTTAATTAAGCGAAAATAAAATTTTAAAATAAAAAACGAAAAGTATTAAAAATGTGAAATTCATAAGGAAACATATATGTTCATATTTTACCGTTTCTTAACATACAGACCAAGTATACTCACGTACATTTATAAAACTTTATATAATAGTTATCTTATTCAGAAATATATTACTCATATATTAAATATATTACTTCATATTAATAATTGCCTCACATAAAAATTCGTATACTTATTTTTTCATTTACTCAGTCATTAACTTAATCTTTTTATATTTTTCATTATTTCTCAAGATCTTGGGAATAGCTATTATAAGAATAGCACCTAATATAATGATAAGAACAAAAGAAAATAATACAAAAGCTTCTTGTTCTTCTACTATATACGTGAAAGGTTTTTCTATATACTTCCAAAAGCTTGTCATAAAACCTAATTTTTCTTCAAGTCCACTGTATGAAGATAGTGCTTTTAATATGGGTAATCCTATTCCCAACAAGAAAAAAATAAAAAATATGAAAACTCCAAATCCGTAATTTCTAAATTTTATTTTTCTTAAAGCTATATTCCCAATTCTATTGTTCTTTTCAAGAAAAGTGTTATAATCATTTTTTTTGATCCATCTTTTTTCAAAATGGAAATGTTTTCCATCAAACATTCCATCATTATAATCTACGACTTCTGTATAATATGTAGCCTTATTTAATAGACTACCATCTGACTGTTTATTTTTTCCTTTATTTCTTTTTATATTAATAGATATATTTTCTTTATCCGACTTCCCATTGTCTGGCATACCCACTTTTAACTGTGTAATATTTGAATATTTGTCTTCCTTATATTTTGCTAGTAATCTATAAGTTATTGTATCTAATGTCTTATTAAAATTGTTCTCATTAGCCAAATATTTATTAAAAATATACTAAGAAAAAAAAAATGAATACTTATTATATAATAGATTATATAATTTAGTAGTAAAAAGCTGTATTAAATAAAGTACATCACGAAATGCATAAATAACATATATATCCTTAAATAAAATAACGTACGAAATCATTGATAAAATTGAATATCCATATTAAAACGAATAACATTGTAGTTTTGATAAATAAGATTAACTTAATTTTTTGTTCCATTATATATTTCTCTAATACTATATTATACTAAATAAGAAAAAAATTTCAAAATAATATAATATTCCTCATATGATAAAATTAAATATTTATTTTTAATATTCAATTTTATTATTTCTTCGTAAATACCTTCAAAATTTATATTACTATAACGTGTTTCACATAAATTACAAACATAAATAACTTTTAAAATATAATATATATAATCTTTATAGTAATTAAATTTAAAAAAAAAAAAAATACCTATCATCGAAATGAATAAATTGAATTCATTTATAAAAATTCAAAGTATAAAATTTAACTTTTTAATATAGTGTACAAGTTATATAATTTTGTTATTAATTCTTTTTAGAAAAAACTAAAAAGTAAACTTATAGTTCCCTATTAAATTTAATTATTAAGAATATATAAAATATAGAATATAGAGAATATATATTTAGTACATTGCTCTACATATTAAAACAGGAATTACTAATTCTATGGATGTAATATCGTAATATTTATAATAATATAAACATATTTTCAAAAAATTATATATTTTTAATAAAATATTAATTATTGGTAACAATATATTAATACTAATAATAAATAAATATAACTATATGTTGTACAATTTTTGTGTAATATTTTTTATAAAGTGTATTCTAGTCATTACACAAATATATGTATTCTTTTATGTTTCATAATATATTTTTAAAATCAAATCTATAACATATAACATATATATAAAAAATTTTATTCTATATATAATAAATACCTCTTAAATATTTACTTATGTAAAGAATTCTTTAGTCATAGAAAAATTCGTGGTTTCTAAGTATTTTCTTGTTCTTTTTTTTATTAATTATGTACATATTTGTGTAAATAACTTATATATTAAAATAACTGAAGTATTATATTCAAATAGTTTACATTCTTTATAATATATTTAATATTCCACTTTTTAAATAGCTATATCATGAAATATAATCTTATATATATATTCTTAATAATATTCCAATATCTTTTGAAAACAACTGTATATTCTATCTTATTTTCTTTATAATGCTCTTTTAAATATATTGTTTATACTAATATATTTTACATCATTATATTTATATCAAATCATATATTGATATTAAGTAATTTACTTTTCTTCACTTCATATCTTTGTCTAAGATATAATAAAAATATTTTCATATTTGCAATTAAAATTTTGTTTAGAATATTTGAATAATAGATAATTTTCTTACATATTAATAATAAAGGTATTACTCTTTTTTGATTATATCTTTATAAATTAAACATACAAATGTTCATGTGATAATAAATATTTTAAATAATATTTCATATAATTAAATTTTATGATTTTATTTATGTTCATTTTACATTATTATTATATTGAGATATATATTTTTATATATTTTCCTCTATTTTCTAATTAATCTATACAGCATGCTGCGTTATCAATGTTTATATAAGTTAACATTCATATATACATGTTAATGGGGATAAAATAATACTCTTAATTTTGTTATTATAATTAATACTTAATCATCGCAAAATATTTCATTATATAAATGCTTCTTTTATTTGTACAATATATATATATATATATAATAGAATTTTTATAATAGTATTCTTTTTATATAACTTGATACATTATATATTATAGTAATGAAAGTTATTATATCATGATTCATATAAATTTATTTTATATTTTAATTCATTTACATTCATATAATACTTTGCTCTAGAATATGCTTATGTTGTAGTATATAACATACCATAAAAAAAAATATATATTTTATTTTCTTTAATGAATAATATATATATATATATCAATGCAATAAATTTTATTCACTTCATTTCCTCAAATTAAAGAAAGACAAACATATGTTTGATTTATAACTCATAATAAATTATTTTAAATATATTAACAATTAAACGTTTAATCAAGAACAATATAAAAAATATAAATCTAAAAATTTTGAATTGAATATAAATTATCATACATCAATAAAATTATGTGAATTGTACTATAATATATTTCCTTTAATGTATAAACATATATTTTCCATGGAAATTTAATTAAATTTAAAATTGTAAATATGAAACTATAATATTTAGTTAGCCTTATACAATACAATGAAATACTTAATTAAAAACTTTGAAATATTCAATTATAAATAGAATTACTGTTATAATAATTTTTTACTATAATGCATAAAAAACGAACTGATTTAATTAGGCGCATTTATAAAATTTAAGCACTTATAAATACTACTAATAATTATATAATTAAATATATTACCGAAGTACTTTTACATTAAAGAATTCATTACAGATAAAAACATAATGCATACCATATATTTTACCTTTTCTTAAACTTAATTTTTTGATATTTCTTAACTTTCTTGTGGTAATAAAGAAGGCCTAATATAAGTATGACACCTAATATAAGCAAAGGTATAATATATATTAGATAGTTAAAAAAACTATCTACATAAACGTATCCTGCTATTCTCTCCTTTACCTGTGCTCCCCCCCTCTTCGTACTTGTTATCTTTTCCAATGCTTTATCTACTTTATTTATTGACCTGAACAACCAACTAATAGGAGAATCCCTTAACAACACACTTAAATTATTGTACCAATTAGCTGGACCACACAATTTCAATGCCTTAAACAGTACCTTCCTAAGCCCACAACCCACCAATAAATCTAAAATGTATAATATCAGTAATACGATGATTAATAATAAAGGTAAAACAAATCTCAATCGGTATTTTTTACATATAATTTTTTTATATGTTTTATCACTAATCGTTTTGTTGTTTTTAAGAAAATCCATATAATCAAGTTCCTTGAATATTTTTTTTTCCATACGAGAATATTTTTTCGTTTCAAATATACATTTCCTATTCCTCATATTTTGTTTATTTCCTCCTGCATTCACAAATGATTTTCTATTTAAATGTTTTATTTCTCTTTTGGGTTCTTTCTCATTAAAATATACATCTTTATTTTCGCTTACAGCATAATTTGGTACTTCTTCATTTAATCTTACAAAAACTGAACATTTATCCTCTTTAGATATTGCTAGTAATCGATAATTTTTATCTAATTTTCTATTATTTTTATAATTTCCTTCTGAAGTTTTATAATAGTTACTCTAAAAAAATATGTAAATATTTATTATTTAAAAGAATAACTAATTTAATGACAATAAAAATATATTAATAAAAATAAGGCAAGAATAAAATAGATAATGCACGTATCCTTAATTATTATTATCATACGAGATCAATGTTAAAAAGACATATCCAACTTAAAAGGATAAACGCAGAAATTATTGTAAATAACAGTAACGTATTTTTTTGATCCATAATATATATATTTAATTTTATAATATATGCAATTAAAAATTTATATCGACATAATATACTTCTAATTCTAAAGGACTCTATATTTTTTCTGTTTTTAATTTTTGATTATGCTTTTATTGTAATTTCATAAAATTATAATAAAATGAATATAACGATAACATGTTTTATAAAATAGACAGAAAAACAACTTTAAAAATTTATTATAATATTTTTATTTTATTATTATGTATAAAAAACTAAATTAATTAAGATAATATATTTTGCTTTCATTAAATTATATTAAATATATATAATTTTATTGATTGTTATAGTAAATGAATAAATTATTGTTATTAGTTTTTTACAAAATAATATATATTTTAATATCTGAATTATGGAAATTATATAAAGTATGGAATATAGAGAAGATAGATATAATTCATAGTTCCATAAATTAATAAACTACTTATTTAACGATGTTTTACTTTTAATAATAAAATTTTCATAAACAATATATAATTTAATATATAATTCAGAAATTGGATGTTTTTATTAAATATACTAATTATTTAGCAATATAATAATAAATCAGAATTCCAATAATTAGTAGAACATTTAATTTTTTGTTAATTTTAGAGTATACTTGATTTGCTATTTGAACGGATTCATTCCTTTATATTAAATAAAATATTTATAAAATTTTTAATTCATAGAGCACTACATAATCTATTAAGATATTACATTTAGAGATAAATAGAAATGATTATTTATATTTAAATTAGAATACTTGAAAATTATAATTTATAATTAAGATCATTTTATGCCAGTATTACTAAAGGTAATATTTTAAAATTCATTAACAAAAAATATAAACATATTTAATTATATATATATGTATATTTAGAAAAAAAATGTATATAGTTAAAAAAAAAAAAAAATTAAAAATAATATTAAACTACTTATTACGATTTGTTTAATTTTTTTATGAATATCATTCCAATATTTAATTTCAATTCCTCTATGTCGAACTATAATTTTGAAAAATTCATTAAATACTTAAGAAAATACATAGTATAAGTAATACATTCCAAAAAATACATGCCTTGTGGTTAATAAAACAAATATTAATATTCATGTTGGGGTTCAATTTGAATTTACAATATAGTATTTAAATAAAAAACTTAGTATTTAATCATTTTAAAGGCTCTTAAATATAGCATTTTCAAAAATCATGTTATTTATCTTTTTATAATTAATATTTCTATGCAAAATATATCTTAATACTCTAACTAAAGTATATCAGAAGTTAGAGTGTTAATAAAAGCATTATAACCTTTGTATTATGTTGTTTTATATATGACATATGTTTCCTTTAATTAGCATTAAATTATTATATATATGGTGATAAAAAATATGAAAAAAAACTCTAGTTAATATAGATTATTTGCACTTTTTCACGTATTTTATGCACCATTACTGCTCTGGTATATTCATATATAGAATAATA
The DNA here is from genome assembly GCF_023973825.1 of Plasmodium brasilianum. Lineage (NCBI taxonomy): Eukaryota > Apicomplexa > Aconoidasida > Haemosporida > Plasmodiidae > Plasmodium > Plasmodium brasilianum. The sequence continues at coordinate 108,221 of NW_027122925.1, forward strand.
ATTAAAAGTATCGTAACTATATAAATTATTATCCATGGGTGTGTGTTTTCTTGAACAAAATATATTTAACCTTAAAATTTATGTATATTTTATTTAATTGTTAATTAAATTTCATTAAAAATAAATTATTAAGTTTTAGTAATTATTTATTTATTGATTTAGAATGAAATTAGTATTTATACGGTATATATTATTATCGTATTAACATTAGTTTTAAACTGTGTTCAATTAATAGAACCTAAAACAAATAAATATAACTTTTTGTTATCAACATTATTATTATAATTGAAATTTAGGTAATTTTTATAAAATTCCATTAATTCCATTAACTTCTTAAATTAAAAAATAAAATGATGAATATTACTTAATCAATTTATTTAATTACGGTCTTTATATATTTAAAAATTTATTCCATATTTAAAATTCATCCTTAAAATCAAAATAATATTAGTAACCATTGAAATGTATCATAACTAGAATAAATATACAGAAATTTAATAAAAATATTCTTGTGTAAATTAATTTTTAAAATATGTATTACTCATAATATTTGTTACAAAAATTATTTATTGTGTATACATTTAAATATAAACCACTCATGAACGAAAAAAAAAAAATATATGTATTTATTTTATCAATTGAAAAACAACATAAAAAATTTAAATTATGACTAATATAAAATATATTCTAATAAGAAGATATTCAAATAAATACTTAAAATAGAAAAAAAAGAAAAGGGATATTATAATTGTTAAAGACATAAATTACCTCATTATCTTTGGTGATGTTTTATTAATTGTAACTTTGTTTATTAAATTAAGTGAACAAAATTGCTATAATAAAAATTAAGATCAGACATATATGGATCCGATTTTTATACATAAAATGAATACTTTTGTTTTGAATATTAATCTATAATATTTATGTACTACTATGAACCAGAAAAAAATAAAAATACAGCTATATTAAGTCACAATAATAAATTCACACAATATAATACATAATAATATAAAAATAAACATAAAAACATTCGAATGTTATAAACATTTACCCCCTATTTTATTTACATTTATACATATATATATATATTCTCATATATTTTTATTACAATATTTAATTTTATATGAATATATCATGTAATTAATTTGAACATATATTCTTACTTAGAATTAAGTACACACCTTTTAGTTACACAAAGCACTTTTTTTAAAAAACAAATATTCATTTTAAATAGGCTTTAAATGAATTTCCTTATATATCAGTTGTATAAATTATGATTTTTACAAATATTTAAGTAACTATCAAAATATACTAAATAACTAACAATAATGAAAATATTTGTGTAAATTCCTTGGCGATTTCCATGAATAATATAGTTGAAAATTCAGATATCATAAATATTTCTTGTAAAGCATATATTAAAAATGTACTCGTATTTCTAAATTCATTAAACTTATTTTCTCTGTAGAATTGATATATTTCCAGTATTAAATATATAAGAATAACTCCTATATATAATACATTTTCAAACAAGTTATCTACCATCGAAAAAGTTTTATATATGACATATTTTCATTTCTTGACTAATTTTTTGGCGGAAACCACTATAATTATTTTTATCTATCGATTCGCCTTCCCTAATTTACTTTCATTCATTATTATAATCTTAACTGTCTTAATCAGTATATATATATTTCCAAATAAAACATAATTAATCCTGCATTATTTCTTTTCTTCTCATGTAGTAATATATCGGTTCTTGAATATAATATTTAATATACAATCTCCTATTTATCAAAATATTTTTAAAAGGTACACAACAAATAAATGAAAATATTTTTATTATTTATAACCTAATAATATTACCTACGGATAAGGGAAAATTTTAATATAAGTATATATAACACAAAGCATTAAAAAATAAAAAGTAAACGTTTTTGTTTTTATCATTATACTATATTACTTAAAAAATAATATATCCAAATAAAAAGAATAAATATAGGAGATTTAGCTAACATTAAATATTTACTTTTTCCGTTTAAGTGGGTATCCTTTTATGTTTTATTATCTTTTATTCTGTAAACAAAACTCTGTATAATATGAAGATATTCTTAAGAAAATAAAATTATTGGGGTACTCATTTTATTTTATTATATTTTATGAAAAGATACTAAAATTCATAAATAAAATACAAATATCTGGTACAAAAAATAAAGATAATTTAAAAAGTTTTATTGTAAATAATTCTGACAAAGTTATTTAAAAAAAAGATAACATCAAAATAATTTTTCGCACTACTAGTTATTTTAATAAATTCACAACATATATATTATAATAATCTATTAGACCAATTCTAAATTTTAGTTATCAATGTTTTTCAAAAAATAATGAGATAAATTAACTTTTTCTTTATTCATATGGATTTTATTTGATAATTAGAATAAAAAAAATACATATGTGGTGAGAACAGGTAGATAAGCACGTATAAGGAATATAGTTATTAATTTTTTTGTCAAATCCTAAAAATAAACTTAATCATTTCTAGACTTAATACGTTTATGTACTATTTTATAATTCTAAAATATAAGATATAGCGTAAAATATAATAGTATACACAGTTTAAGAAAATTTTTTTTTTTTTATAGCATAAATTATAATCTAACTTGTGTCATATACTTCCAACATATAGAATGTTTTACATAAATAACTAAAGAAATTCCATTCTAAGCTTTAATTGACATACATAATGTTTTATCTCTAAATATGTACTATCCAATTTAACGCATTTACGCATTTATATCATATCATTAAAAATGAAAAATTATAATTTCTTATATTTTAGAATAATGCGTTGTGTTAATTATGACTAAAAAGAAATTTACTAAATTTAAGAATTCATTTATATTTTTCTTTTATTCTTTTTTATTTTTTTTAAATATAAAATTATAAATTCTATAAAAATTATAATATTAAAAAAAACATTGAAGTAAATGTAATAAATAAACATTTTAACTAATTAAACAATTAAAAAAAAAATTACAAGAAAAATAATATCATTAGAAAATACGAAAAAATTATGTACAATAATACATACAATAAAATTTAGGAAAAAAATTAATGTATTATTTTACTTATTAATATATACATGAAGGAGATAGCTGTGTACATATTTTTCTGAATTATAAATTAATAATACCAAAATCGTGTATTAAAATACAACTATTACATAACTTAAATAAATTAAATATATTATATATATATTAATATAATCATATATATTTAAATTACATATTTTCTGTTGAATTTAGAGAATGGACTTAATTATAAAAATGTAACATATTAAATATATTACGTTAGATGAATAAATATAAATCTATGCTAATTTTTGTATTCAAATTACTTCTCTAAAAAATAATTAATTAAAAAAAAATATATAAATTATTTATATTTTTAATGTTCTATATAATGCATACTACGTTTGGCTGTATTACATAAATAAGATAGTTATAATTTTACACCATTTTTCATATGCACATATATATATGTATATATATAAACATATTTAAATATATTCTTATTTTGGTACCCTTAAATAACACTTTCATTTGGATATTCATAACTCTTCCAAAAATTATAAATTCTTTCTTATATAAAAAAAAAAAATAAAGCATCATAATTAATATTTCTATCTGTTTTGAATATTATATAATGGTAATTACATAAATTTATAAACTTCATTTTTATAGTTATTTTATAAATATGCATGTAACTAATACAGTTGATAATTTTTAAGACTATAGTTTTTTCCTAAAATCTTTTATGCATGATTGAACTATTAAAAATATTCACGTCAATTTAAATTAAATAGTTATTCATATTTATCAAAATGAAAGAACATTCAATATATAATTGTCATTTCTTTTGAAATATATTAATTCCTAAGTGAACTTATACGACATGGAGGTTGATTATTAAATATATATTTTTATTTCCTATATGTATATTTATTAATTCATACATATTTATATTAATACGTTAATATTGTTTAAATTATTCTACATAAAGTGTCAGTTTTAATAGTCATTTATCATATATATAGTGTTTGATATAATAGATTAGATTTATTTTAATTTATCTTGTTATTAATATTATAATAATGAGATATATGGCATTTTATTTTAATATTTTGTTTAAAAATTAATTTATGTGTGCTATATATATATTCAGTGAAATTATTATTTTCACATAATTTCATTAGGCATTATTTTTGCAATAACACACATGATATAACTATTAAATCTTAACAATAATACTAATACACTTTGATTTTTATTAAAGTAAGTCCGCCCAAACATACACGTATTAAAATAATCAATAAATTAGAACCTTTATGAGTTTCATTCATATGTGTTTTATATTACTCTATAATTTTACAAGCATTTATTTTTTCTAATTAATTCATTTTTTTCAAAACATATTTAATACCTTCTTACTACAGATTTGTTTCCATGCATATGTCTAATGTAATTCTTACCAAAATAAAAAAATTAATGTAAAATTTATTCCTTTTTCTCTCTTCCATATTATTTCATTCATTACATTCAAATTCACATACGTAATTTACTTGTGCATATTTTTTACTATTACATGTGTAAACTTCGTTAGATACTAGTTTATTTATAGTGAAAATTATTAACATATACATCAGCATGTGATTACAGTTCATGTATATGTACACTTATTTACTTATATGTTTTTTAACTTACTACGAAGAACTAATAACGTTCGGTTTTTTCTTATACCTCTACCCCTTATGTTTTTGTAATTTCTATATTATTATTTTTTGTTTTTTCCATGCTTACGGTGAACTCATTATTTAATATCCTTATAAATATCTTTAATAGAGGTAATCAAATGAACGTTAACAGTTTTGACGCAATAAAAAATGGGCTATAGTTAAACTAATTTCCTTTTCAATTTATTAATTTGTACATATCTCTGTTCAAATGATATATAATTTATATATATATTTTTTTTTTCCTTTTTCTTTATTAACATCCATAAGAGAAATTAGTGTTTCAACGAACTTTATATATTGTTGTTATTCTTATTTGTCATTTATTTGAATTTTATCATCCGTTACATTCTCTCTTATGTACATTAACTTATTCTATAGTTTTCAGAACTACAACGGATTAACATATCTTGGTAATGTTAGTAATTTCATTTAAATAAATTTCCACTATTCAATGTTTGCATACATATGCATGTGCGCATGTTTTCCCCTTTATGACTTTTCAATATAAATGATTTAACACATACAGAGAAAGAGAATATAACAAAATATATATATGCGTGAGAGTCGTACACATAGATAAGCATATAATCGTGAATAATGCTATCCTATTAATGAACATAGTTATTAACTCAGTTGTGTCCTCAAATTGTTTAAGTTATTGACATAACATTGTATTCCGGAGATAAATTACTTATTCTATTTATTTTACTTTAAACGGATTAAATTAGTATTAGTGTCTGTATAAATGCACACTTCCTATGAGTTTCTTTATTGATGTCTTGAATGATGGATGCAATAACATAAAAAAAAATTTTCATATATATGTATGAAGCTAAGCCATGATAAGTCAATGTTGTAATAATCTCATAAGATGAAATGGATAAACCAGTCTGTAAATATATATTGTATGTCTTTTATTTGTTACTATTATTTTTATGTTCACTCCGTTTAGTTAGTAAAACATGATTACATCATCCCTGTTACTATTATAGTCAAATAATTCTACGTATTTTCTCAAGTTTAAAAATAAAGATACGTTTTTTGAAATATAGGTAGGTACATGCATTGAAATATGTAAATGGATATATTACATTAAGAATACATATGTACACTCTCCTATAATTATTTACATATATACATACACGCATGTATGCACGTTCATGTGCAAATGTACACACACACATATGTATGCACATATAAATGCACACGTATAGCAACATTATTGACACATATAAATATGTTGATAACAATTGTTTTTAAGTCTTATATCCCCATTTCTAAAGAAACTACATAGTTAAAGGCTTATTTTTTTACTTCTTCATTCATACAAAGTAAAGAAAAAATAAATTAGAGAAATATTCTAAACAGATATATAACTATATTTTTCTGTATCTTTTACGTAAAACAATTACATATATATCCATCTTCCTATTCAGAAAAATTTCTTTTTAATTGCTATAAGATCCTAAAACAGAAAAAAAAAATTATCTTAAAATTTCCAATTATATAGATACATTTTGTATCAATATTAATCACTTTTTATGTTATTTAATTTTTTTTTATTTTCTTGAAGTCACTTTTGCATAATCATGTTGGATAATATATTACTTCTGCATTATCTCCTTTTTCAGCGCAACTTTCTCTCTGGATAAATAAGTCATCTGCATACAGATACAAGTAACAAATAAAAAGAAAGCCTTTTGTTTATATCCATAATATTGATAACCGTCGCATGGACACAACGTTAATTCACGAAATTCTTATATTTTTTATTTATTGAAATGTGTGCATTTACACTCTATAAATACATATAGGTACAATAAAAATTGATACCCTAAGTAGATAAAATAAATTATTTTTTATAATTTTAACTATAAATATTACAATAATTATTGTATTAATTCAATATTATGTGTTAAATTCATTTATTTTGCTACAACTGTAAATTTCAAATATTACTTATTCTTAAAAACTAGTATACGATGTATTTCTATTGGAATTTAATATTATCTTAATTTTAGATTTTAATATTTCAAATATTAATTACAAAAATAGAAAACTAAAAAACTAAGATAAAAGAGAGAATAAACGAAGTCAGATAAGAGGGACATGTAAATATGTGAACTAAGGATCTCTCATGGAATATACATACCCACGTAATGTATGTTCGTTACATATATATATATATATATATATATATATATATATATATATATTAACAATTAAAAACAATTAAAAGAAAGTTTAAAACAAATTATATATATTAAAGTTCAATATTATCATAGAAAAATTAAAATCTTAATATTCAGAAAATTCCCAAAAAGTATTTTTATTTTTTTTGAATTAAGTATCTAACTTTTTTACGGTTTTAATGTTATACATGCTCAAAATATAACTTTTTCTTAAGTGGCTTCTAGTAAAGAAGAATTTTGTTGTCATGTATTTTACTTTGGGAATACAATAAATATACAAATAAATGAAAAGCTAATAGTATTAAAGAAAAAGAATAAATACATGAAAACAAGTTTTTATAATTCTATACAAGTTTTATTATCATCATTACTTTTTTATTCATATAGATATTTTTATAAATATTGTTGTTATGCCTTATACAAAAGAGCATTTTCGTAATATTTTTTTCTTTTTTTTTAACTATAGGAACATTCTTACTTACATTTTATTATACTTTGTAATTCTATATAATATATGCATTTTTCTTATTAATATTATTGAATAATTTCCTACAAATGAAAAATATAGGACTACATAATTTTAATATAATTTTTTTCAATAATATGACATGATTAATTGTTTATAAATTCTTATAAAAAGAAGAAAAAAAGAAATTACATATATAATTCATTCATATATGATTACATTTAATTCATTAGTTCAATTTTTTAGTAATACAATAAATGAAATAAATTTGCAGTATGTTTATTTATAAATTGTTTCTATAGTGTATATATATATATATACAATTCAGTTACTGCAAAATTAATTAAATACCTCAAATAAACGCAATAATAAAATAATTAATATTTTTAACTCTTCATTAAGTTACAAATATATAAAAAATATATAAGTTTTTAAACTACAACAAATAATAAAAATTTAAAAGAAATATATTTTAAATACATTTTTATATCTTCAAAGATATATCATTCAAAGTAAAATAAATATACATTAAAAAACTTTTTACAACAATTACGTTCTACAAAATATTTTTCATACACCTATTTTGTAAAAGAAATATAAGCTCTTTCCAAGGTTTAAGAAGTATATATATATATACATATAAGAGAAACGACATATATTCACTTTTATTATATACAAAACAAAATAAATTAATTGCTAATACAAAGGTAATTATAATTTTTCTTAATAACATAAATAAATAACACTTTTAGATTATAACAAAATAAAAAACACAAAACGAGTTCTTTTAAATAAAATAGAAAATAAAATATTTCAGTAAATTTATATAAATTTGGTTATTATATATTAAATTTAACCCACATATGTAGTATATATAATCATTTTTAATGACAATCTATATAAATGCATACTTGTATATAGGAAACCATGAAAATTAATCATTCTCATACATTACCTTATAATAGAATTGAAGGATGTTAAAAATTCAAATTTAGATAAAATAAAATCTTTTGTTATATATTTGTAAAAAAAAAAAAGCGACTTGTGTGCATATGCATTTATAAAATATAAGTAATTATATGGAAGTTTAATAAACTCTTGAGTAAAGGTGTTAGAGTTAGTAAATCATATTAAAGACTTCTTTATAGAATAAAACATTTTTCTTATTATTAATTTTATCTTTTCCTTAATTTAATTTTTTGATATTTTTTAACTTTTTTATGGTAATAAATAATCCATGATATAAATGTGACACCTAATATAATGAATGGTACGAAATATAATATGTATCCAAGTAATTGTCCTAATATGCATTTTATATCCAGATTATCAGCTGCATTTTTACACAAATCACATACATTATTCTGTGTCCCAACAACATAGTGCTTCCATAATCCTGATGTATTTCCTTTCAACCATTTTAATGCAGTCGATAACCATCCATCCTCATTATTAGTCAACTCTTTTAAATGAGGCCATAGTCCTAAAAAACTTCCATCCCATGTAACGTTAGTTGTAGAAAAACCTAGTGAGAAATCTACTATGGATACTATCAAGAAAAACAAGAACAATAATACAGGTATAGCTAGTTTTAAACCATATTTTTTATGGATTATTTTTTTGTAAGTCTTGTCGCTAATTGTTCTGTTGTTTTGAAGAAAATTTACATAATCAAGTTCTTTGAATATTTTTTTTTCCATATTGGAATATTTTTTTGTTTCAAATGTACAATATTTATTTCCCATAGCTTTTACATCTACACCTCCATTCCTGGATAAATATTTACATGATAATTTCTTTTGTCCTGTCTTCTCCTTTTCCTTATAAGTTAGATCTTTACTTTCATGAACTCCATTATTTAATATCTCCTCCTTTAACCCCGTAATAATTGAGTCTTTATTTTTTTTATAATTTGCTAGTAATCGATAATTTCTTGTATATATTTTTCCATAAAATTTGTATATGTTATCTAGAGGTTTGTTAAACATCACCTGAAAACATAAATTAAATATTTATGATTTAATAAAATTAAAAATAAAACACTAAAAACAGTATAAATAAGAATAAAATACAGAAAAATATAAATAATAAAAATATCCTTAAATAATTTGAGCATACGTTATCATCGTTAAGATGGGATATCCAAGTTACAAGAACAAACACAGAAATTTTAATAAATAAGATTGACTTAAGATATTGTTTCATGATATACATTTTTAGATCTATAATGTATAAAATGACGAATAAATTTACATTAATATTGTATACTTCTAATCATATATGATGCTACATTTATTTTTCTAATTTTTTTTTATATATTTTCATAAAAACCTAATAACATATATGTAACTACAAAGTATTTTTATACAGATATATAAAATGAAAACTCTAAATATATATTAAAAAATTATTATTTAATTATATTTTTAAATAAATAATTATAATAAAAATAACAAAATTTGAATTTATTCAAGAATATTTAAAATATATAATTTATTTATTATATGTGGGAGTTTAATCAAATTGTTTTTTTACTAATAATTAAAGTATAAGTTTCATTAATATTTCTAAATACTGAATATATCTAGTTTATGGAATCTATAGAATATAGTATGTATAGAATGTAGGAAATATATTGTCCTCTATTTGGGGATGATAATATATAATTATGACAATATTTTTCTATTAATAATTCTAATTTTATTAACATCGTATTTTGGAAAGACGTTTTATTAGTGTTAAGTAATATTATTATTATTTAATAAAAAAATAGCAAAAATGATAAACAAAAAAAGCAATATTATGCACCACATCTTATGATATACTAAATGTAAAGCTTTCGTTTTTCAAAGGACTACAAATCACTTAAAATATAGAACGTAAAACTTACAATCAAATCTATGAAATAATATGTATATAAAAGGTAAATAAATTAAATTTTTTTATTTTTGTATAATAATTTCTGAATATTATAATTTTTACTTTAATTCTTATCATTTTCGTTAACGATTTACTTTTAAATTCATTTACCAGAATTTTTTTTTTTTTTTTTATTTAAATTTACATATTTAGAAGAAATATAATGAAAAAAAAAAAAGAAATTAAATGATAGCGTTATTCTTTCTGGAAAATATTTAGTTCCAGAGTATCCTTACTTAAATAATATATTCGTTTTATTTTGCCAGTAATAGTAATTTATAACATCTTTCGTTATCATGTATTATTATTAAAACCATTGAAGTAATATTTTTAAAAATAGATATGAATTAAAATTATTTATATGGATTAATAAAATATTAAATGTATGTATCCTCTTATTAATAGAAATATCGTAGGAACACACAAAATATATTATTCCTTAAATACAGTTTATACTAAAACAAAAGTTGAAATAATAAAATTTTAATATATATTAGTAATAATCTGTACTTTGAACATCTATTTATAAATTAATCGTAGAAAAATAAAATTTTTTTTTTTACTGTTATTTTATTTAAAAAATTATCGTTATAAATATGAAGGAATTAGTAATGATAAATATAAACGATTTATGTAATTTTATACACCTAAATAATATTAAACATTTACTTAATATATGTATAGATACCATACGAAGTAAGACAAATATATAAATAAATACTTACACATAATAGAAAATAGTAAGAATATGTATTTATCCTAATTACATATAAATATATATTTATAGGCATATAAAGCATTTTTAGATATTTAAAATTTTAAGGAGTAAATAAGGTATATTTGCATATTTTGCCTATTAACAGTTGATTCAATCTAATATATTAAAAATTTAATGACATGAAAAATAAGAATCATATCTAGTATAATTTTCTATAATTTTTCAAAACAACTTGTATTTAAATAATTTATTCGGAATCGAAATAACTGTGCCAATAAGAAATATAATAATGATATTATAAATGGATCTAACTCCTTTTAATTGTAATTATTTCGAATTTCCAAATTAGTATTTAATTATAAATAATAAATAATTAACAAGAATATAATACTATTATATATTTATAATTACATAAATATAAAATGCAAAAAATATAAATGACTATTAAATACATCTTTTAAAATTAATATATTTTATTACATATATCACATAAAACAGTATTTATAGAAATAAAATTAAATATTTTTCCATGTATAAATAATATACATATTACTTTAACAAATATATATTCACTCCTATTCATTAAATATAAAATAAAATATAGCTATTGTAAATTTAAAGATAATAACACTTTTATTTAATAACTTTAAAACATAATCATTTTACATTAGAACAAGATAAAAAAGATAAGAAAACAATTTTCATATTAAATATAAAATATAACACACTAATAAGAATATATGAGTTGTGCTGCTTTATACTCATTTATAAGAAAAAGCATATATTTTTCATAAAATTCCATTTAGATACACAAATATATATATTAAGAAAATAATTGAGTTGAAATAATTATTTTGATAAACAAATTTGAAATCATCAAATATTCAAATTTACAAAAAAACGAAGAACATTATATTTCATTGATCTGCATCAAAAGGACAAAGCATATACTTGAGAATCTATAAAATATAATTAATTATGAGTAAGTTTAATAAGAACATAATTAAAGATATTACAAATATTAGTTCTTACTAAAGGATTTTTCACATAATATTGTAAATTTTTTATATTTATTTTAATCAATCATCAATTTAGTCTTATTATATTTTTCATTATTTCTTAAAATCCTAGTTAAGACTATTATAACTACAATAGCTAATAAAACGAGAAGTATAGACAATGATACTAAATATATATTATATTTGTTTAAACCAATTCCATTGATGTATCCTTCTATAAATTCCCAAATATTATGCGTTAATGAGTCTTTGTACATTCCATTTTCTATAATATTTAAAGAACATAATATATTTAGTGTAGGTAATCCTAATCCGAATAAGAAAAAAATAAAAAGTATAGCAACTACAAATCCGTAATTTTTAAATTTTATTTTTTTTAAAGTTATATCACGAATTCTTCTTTTTTTCTCAAGAAAATCATCATAATATTTTTTTTTTATCCATTTTTTTTGAAAATGGAAATGTTTTCCATCAAACATTCCATTATTATAATCTATAATTTCTGTGTAATACTGTGCCTTATTTAGTAAACGTCCATTTGATAGTTTGTTTCTAGCTTTAGATTCTTTTTCATTATTAAATATTTCTTTTTTTTCGAATTCTTTGTATATTGATTTTCTTTTTTTTACTCCTGCAATATTTGATTCTTTTTCCAGCTTATTTTTTGTCAGTGATCGATAACTTCTTGTATCTAACATTTTATTATTATTGCAGAATTTATCCAAATAATAATTAGGTACATTCTAAAAAAACAAGGTACATATTTAAAAAAAAATAATAATTTCATAATAAAGTATATAATTAAAAAAAATAAAACATTATGAATATAAACAAACAATTTCACTTAAATAATACAATCGCACCAGATCACTGATAAAAGGGTATATCCAAGTTAAAATGAGAAACTCCCAGATTTTTATAATTATATGTAAGTTCATTCTTTGTTTCATCATGTACATATTTAACATATGCAAAGAGGAAAAAATTAATAGTAATTTATTTTTAAAGATACAGTAAGCTAAATTTTTTTTTAAAAACTTTTTTTATTTTTTCTTCAAAAATACTTAATAATATATATAAAAATATAATATGCTTTACTATATATATAGTAAAATAACTTTAAAAATAATATAATTGTTACCATATAATATAGAATAAATGAAATAACCTTAAAAAAAATAAAATAATTGGAAATAATTCATAAATATTAGAAATATATAATTATTTATTTAATGTAACGAACTAACTGAATATTTTCCTTACTAATATTGTCATTAATAAAATACGAAAAAAATACTCTATTTCTTGTTATGGGGAAATGTTAAATTTATCCGTTATACGGAATGTAGAGAATATATATATAGAATATCCCTCTATATATTAAGAAAAAAATTACTAATTTTACGGATGATATACTGTTAATATTTCTAATTTTATAAAAATTTACTTTTGAAAAACAATTTTTAATAATATAGTAAATATTATAATAATATAGTAATACTAATAATAAATGGAGAAGTCAATATTCTGTGTTATTTATGATACATTTTTATGGTTATTCCTTGAGTACATACAATCCACAATATTCTATCATATCTTTAAAAAATCAAATTAATATATTATTACGTTAAATGATCTAACAATAAATATATATTTAAAAGTAAATGAAAATTAATTTTATGTTTTCTTATTATAATTTTTGATAATTATAATTTTTTATTAATTTTAGCTTACACCATTATTTCTGAGTTAACTTCTCTACATTCATCTATAAAATTTTTTTTTTTTTTTTAACTAAATATATGTAATTACCATAAATAATAATATAATAAAACATTAGATTATATGTAAGATAGTTTTAGAAATATTTCACACAATTTCATTAATTTAATAATATATCAATTTAATATACATACAATAAATTATAGGATATCGTAATTACATAAAACATAAGAACGGTTAACGCTTTGATCGTCAAAAACATATATGATTAAACAATTATTTACTTTATAATTTTATAACTAATACATTTATTTTTATTTATTGTTTTAAAAATATATAATTCTAGGAACGTGCTTTACATGTTAACCATAATAAGTGGAAATAAATATATGAATAATTAATATTGTGTTAAAAGTACTTTTACAAACATAAACGTATTATACCTACGTATTTCCATAACGTTTGAAAAGCAATACGGATGAATGTAATTATACAAATATTATATATACAAACAATTATTGTAATCATCGGATATTCAACTTAATATAATAATTCATAAGAAATATTATTGTTATCAAAAATTAATTAAAAAAAAGTTTATAGATATTAGCATTATCATATTTTTAATGTATTAATATATATATACTATTTCCGTTATAAGATTTATAAGCAATCTTATATATTATCTACTATTTTTTCAAAGTACTGGATTATTCCAATTTCTTACTCTCAGATAAGGATTCCATATATAATGCACTATAAACCATTTAAAAATTTTGATAATAATTTATATACATAAACTGTAAAATAAATTATTAGAAGTACGTTATATAATGAAATCCTTCTAAATATTTACTTATATATAAAACGTTGCAGGAATAGAAACATTCATAAGTTCTAATCGTTTTCTTTTTGAAATGTTTTTTTAAAAAATAAATTAATATTTTTCTCAATTATTTAATTTTGTAAATAAATTAAAAAATAATATACACATGTTTTAACTTTTTTATTGAATGCTTTATATATCTATATTAAATATATTATATTCTTACATATGCACAAATATATCAATAAATTGAATATTTTTTCATATTATATCATTTTTATACCAAATATACATTATATACAAATAAGACAAAATAAATGTAAATTATTATTAAATTTTAATGTCCAATATATGATTTTATAATTTAAATAACTATATATTTCAAAATCCACACAAAATAATAGATTTATTTAAATGTTCAGTTTTTATTGAATTTATTGCATTATTTATATGGTTTCAAGTATTATTATTTTAAATAAACTTTTCTTCCATTTTTTATAAAGATAAATTGTTTGAAACTTTCCCATTTTTTACATGTTTGATACCAATTGTTTGCTTTCTACTTCTATAAAATTCCTATGTTTCAGTTAATTCATATAGTATTATTATCTATTTAAAAGTCATAACTTAATATGTCACCATATAAAGAGATGTATTTTATAAAATTGTAATATATTTTGTATTCAGCGTAAAACACTAAGAAAAATATGACTCAGTTTTAAAGTGTAACTACCTTAAAACATGTTAATGAACCGAATAAAACCACTAAATGTCAATGATATTCGTTTTCGTTAAAAATACTCATTTGAGGGTCTCCAGTTACCAGTAAAAGAACCTTCTGATTCTAGTACATATTAATATGCATCATTATTTTCAGTAATTATATTAACATTTATTTCAATATATTTCATGCAGTTTTTCTCTAAAGCTATCAATTATTCTACTTAAAAATTTGAATATTCTACTTTGAAACCTATTATATATTAAGACAATGCATTGCTGTCATAATAAATTTTAATTTACAATTAAGTATTATTTTTTAATACTATTACATATTTTTTAACTTTTCCGCTATATTCAAAAAATATTATATATAATTTGAAATGTATATTTGAGAACAATGACCAAGTAACAGTCATGGCTCTGGAAATGCTTACCTTATTTACGTGACAGTAGATATTATACAATATATACTGTAAATAATTTGAATGTATAGATGTTCTATAATAATAATTTTGTTGAATATAAAAAAATTTCGTGAACAAGATAATTCAAGTGTACTGTTAAAAATACAAAAACAAAAAAGGATTAGAATAATTTTTTTTAATATTTAAATTCCATATATAATAATACATAACAGATGGTAATTCTAAAAGTATAATAAAAACAAAGTGAGAACTAATTTCCTAATGTAAATGAAAAACAAGAAATTAAAATACAAATATTTTAAGCAAAATTATATATCATAATCATTAACATATAAGATTTGAAAAAGCTATAATTTTAATTATATTCCTATTATCGATATAATTGTTCATCATGAGTATTGTTAGTATAAAGGGTTTTTTGTAAAAACAATAAATATATATAAAATATACAAATTGATATGTAAATAGAAGGACATATTAATAATTATATAATAATATCGAGAAAAGTAACTGCAACGGATAAACATAATTATCATTAAATTAACTAAAAATTTGTAATAATAAGAATATTTTTTGTTATAGTGCATGATTAAACATATGTAATAACACACATACAGTTATAATTAAATAATGTGAGCGTAATAGATTATAGAGCGTTATATATGAAATATTGGTGCTATAATCTCAAAATTTGAAATAGAACAAATTATATATATAATAATAATATTTTATCCCTAAGGGTTAAACAACACAAAAACCTAATAACATTATTTCATATTTAATTTTATGATAATGTGTATAAATGCAACTTATCCCATTTTTAGTAAAAGCACATAAAATATAAAATTCCTTTTATGGCATATTGTGAGTCTGCCTCTATATACATAAATAAAAGAATATACATAATATTGCATTATATTTATCTTAATATAAATTTTTATATTATTGTTTAAAAAGCAATTCGGTATTGTAATACGTCGATAATTATAAATTCCACAATAAAATAATATGAACTATAATTTTAAATTCGTTATGACATTTTATAATAATATACATTACAGCTACTTCATTGTATATATATATATATTAAATAAGAAAAAATGATAATATATTATTTAAAGTTACTAAAATATATTAACTAGCTTTACTTTTACGTTTATTTTCATCTATATTCTTTGCTATCTATATATATATATAACGTTCTATTTCATTAGAGTTATTGATTTGAAATATTTACATATATAAAATAATTATTTCAATGATAAATATTATTTTTTTAAATATATTAATAAAATAATTATAGTTATATAAAAAAATATTCAAGAATTTTTACGAATAATTATTAATTTTTTATTATATTAAATTAAATGTCATGATATAAATGCATTGATCTGCTATAAATTTGATCGAATGTTCAAACAAAATAATAAGATATATAGTAACAAAAAAAAAATATTTTTGTAAATATATAAATAAGAAAGGGAGAAAAAAAAAAAATATTGCATATATATATTTGAAAACAATTATTAAAAAGTTCTTCCAAAATTCTTTTAGATATTTCAGAAAATCATATATTCTTTTATTTTTCCACAAAATAATCCTCCGTTACAAATTAATTTTGTATTATTTCTATCACATACTCAATATATTCAAATACAAAAATAAATATATAATATATTAAATAAAAGAAAAATTGTTTTTATATTATATCCTCATATCTTTTAATTAATCAAAATAATTTAAAAAGAAATATTATAGATTGTAAGAGATTAAGATAAAAAAAACAAACATAGAACAAAAATTTTGTATAACTCCAAAATAAAAATTTAAATAAATATGGAAAATTTTTTTTTTTATTTATTTTGATTTTATCAAGTTAACTACAATAAACTAAATGTTTATGTGAACTAACAATACACAAAAAATTATTATCAATTATATATGCATATATTTTTTTTAATTTTCTTACCATTCTACATCCATTATGGAGTTGTTTCAAATAAAGAATTAAATTTATAAAAAATATATTCACATAATAGTAGAATAACCTATGTTATTTCGAATAATTTTGTATTGTTGCATAATGTAATTTGCAAACTCAAATCATAAAAAAAATAATAAAATAATATATGAGCTTTTTTATTTTGCATACTAAATAAATATATATCAGTAGTGTTAAAATGATATTTACATACCGTTATTAAATTCACTAAAAAACAAAAAACAAATTAAATATTTACAATATATTTATTATAACATATATATTACTATTTACAGAAATATTATTATGATATTTCAATGCTCATATTATTATTTAACGTAATATATTATTCAATTTACATGTAATTGTAATATTATATTTTTATAGCGTAAGACTTCAGTTTAATTCACATAATTTTAAGTATATTGTAATATTTTTTTACTATAACTCTATCTAAAAATTTCTTATATTTAGAGTAAGTAGACAAACTTATTTTCATTAATTAATATGACTAATTATATAATTCATTAAATGAATTTTTGTATAGATGGAATCGTTCATATCCAAAAGTCGTAATAGTCATATATATAAGAAAATAAATATATAATATATTATAATTTTTTGAAACTATAAAATAGCTTAATGTAAACCATAAATAAAAAAACTTTTATGTACTTGATATATATATATATATATAATAATAAGTTTCATAATTGCAGCTCAATGGTATACACCCTCTACAGATATAACGAAAAATTAGAATAATATGTATATTATTAATTCTCATATATAGGCTCAATATAGTAAATTAAAAGCAATTTTAACCTTATAATTATAGTATTATAATGTTTAACATAAAAAATAAATAACAAAATAAAACAAAAAAAAGGAAAACTACTATAAATACTAGTAATAATTTGGTTTATAGATTATTTATTTTCGGAATAACAGAATAAAAGTAACCGTTTACATTAATACAGGTTATAATATTTATATATATGTATGTATTTATTAATAAAAAAAAGTAAAAAACAGTCATACATAAATTAACTGTATATTTACACAGTAATTTTTATATTACATTTTAATGCAACTTATATGTAATTGTTTATGTTTATATTGCTTTTACTTTATAATGGAAATGAGAATATAATATACGAATAATTACATGACTGTGATTTTATATCAAAATAAAATTACAACATATTCTCCGTTGTGATATATTTAAGATAAAAGAAGATAAGGAACTCATAAAATAAATAATAATGTATTCGAGTAATTTTTAGTTTATACATAAATTCTCGTGTGAACGATAATTTCATAATTCATTTTTATTGATATATATTAATTTTAACTTATGCAGTTCATACATAAAAATATGTAAATTTGTATTTTCCTTCAAGAGTTTTATATACAACAAACTAGATTATTCATATAAAGTCATCATGGATAATTGTTTTTCGTCGGTAATATTTATAGCTTCTTAGTGTTCATATGTTTACACATAAACTATTTATTTATTATAAAAAAAATTATCATGCAACTAACGTAGAAATTAAACCTTAATTAATATTTAATGGTTATTTTGGAACTAGGAATGGAGAATTCTAGGTAGTCATGTTTGGAGTTACTATATGAAACCAGAGTTTAAGGATATTGGAATATATATACAAGAGAATACTCGTTTATTAAACAATGAGGATAATAAAGAAAAATTTAGAAATAAATGCAAAGAAATGGCTCATTATCTAATTCAGAATAAGAAAGCACCACAATTTGTAGAACAAAGTAAGTGGGAGGAAACACTAATATATAGATATCAACAGCACTATAAAGAACTAAATAAAAAATTTGGAGGTTGTTTTATGATTTTAGATAATAATAAAAAAAAACTTTTAGAATTAAAATATGAAGCAGAAGATTTTTGCGAACAAAATAAAAATTATAATGAATATCTAACAAAATTTAAAGTAGCAGGTAATACATATAATTGTAAGGGTGATGCACAATGTATGAAAATATGTAATATATATAATGAATGGATTACAGAAAGGCAGAAACATTTTAAGGATGAAAAAAGTTTTATTGAACAGAATTGTAAAACGTCAAAAAAAAATTTAACATTTCCAACAAAAAAATGCAACCTAATGAGATCTCAAACATTTGGAGGAATTTCTAAGTGCTTAAACATTGATAAAAAAACAGATGTAGAAAGTGTATCTAAAGAAACAAGCAAAGGAACACAAGAAAAAGAAGGTGAAAGTATAACTCAGGTTTTATCTGTTCCAAAAATGCAAGCGTCACCTCAAGAAGAGATTTCTCCCAGAGAAGATCCTTTACATTCAGAATTACTTCCATCTCAAAGGGTGATAGAGAATCCAGGTGATTCCGAAAAATATAAAGAAACTGAAACCAAAAAACTTCCAGAGTCTGAAACATTTAAACATCCTTTAATTCCTGAATCTCAACTTATGGAAATAAAAGAAACATCTGTACCATTAACTCCAGTTACTGAAAACTCCAAAGCTCCATTTAATCCTGCAACTGAATCATCTTCCTTCGAAAAACCAATTATTGCGTCTCATCGTCGTCCTTCTACTAAACTCCCTGAAATTTCAGGTACCATGAATACGATATATTTTTCTATATTAGAAATAAATACCCTAAAAAACGTATATATTTAAAAATTTATTACAGATCCAGCAGAAAATTCACGTAATACATATTTAACATATATTTTAATAAGCTTTATAGTTATTTTGTTTTCCTTTTTTATTAAAGTAAAATAAAACTTAAGTAATCAGTATGTTATAAAAATTTGATTATTGTAATAATTCATTCTATAAATTTGTTTTTCTTTTTTGTATTGTAGTATTCATTATTAGGGATGTTTAAAAAGAAAGAGGAGGTAAAAAGAAAACATATGAAATTTCTGAGAATAATAATACCTTCATTTTCTAACATAAAGAGTATGCTAAGTTATGATCGTTTGGAACAACCAATATATAATGAGGATGAAATTATAAAAAAAATAGAAATACATGAACATAACATGAGAAAAGATATAAATATGTCAAAACAAAAAAAAGACATATCAAAAACTATAATTGAAGTACATATGGAAGTACTACAAGAATTCATGAATATAGAATGGGAAAACAAAAAGGTAAAATTTTTAGAAATATGCTTAGAAGATTTAACAGAAGAAGAATATAAGGCCTATCAAAAATTAACAAATGATGAATTAATAATAGATAACTTTAAAAGCACAAATGATATGAAAAAAAAAATTATTCTATGCAATGAATGGCTAGAAAGACATAGAAATATTTATGAGAAATTAAAAAGAGTAGAATGGTTTAATAATTTGAAAAATGAATGGAAGATAGAAAAAGATTATATAAAAGAAATGGAGGAATTGAATGAGACAAATTCAAACGAATATAACAAAGTTCCATTTCCAGAAAGAGAAAAAGAAACATGGAGACAGTGGATATCAAAAAAGAGTAAGGTCGTAAAACAATATTTGGAACAAGAATGGACTAAAGGATTTTCACAGGAATTAGAGAATATTTCATATAAATATGAAAATAAAGGAACTAAGGAAGATGCACCATTAATAAATGTAGGAGAATTGGAGAACAAAGATGATTATGAAGAATTATATAAATATATAAAAAATAAATCACTGGCAAAACTGTGTATACTAGTACTTATGATGATATTAGAAGAGTGCGAAAAAGAGAATTTTATAGGAAATAGGGAATCATATTTTGATGGTTTAATAAATGAATTGAAGACAGATGTAAATTTAGGGATAAAAACAGAAATTTCAGAAAACATAACTGGAATTAACGGAAATGTTTTGGAAAATAAGGAAAATATTGTTTATATGGAGGAAAACAATTATAGAAGGGACATGAATGAATGGGTAACAGAAGATACTAAGTACTTGAATTTTATAGATAGTGATAATAATCTAGACTAATAAGAATGAATTATAGAAACATGCATTATATAAATATATATTATACATCCAAAATATATTCGGACGTTAATTAAGTGTAATCATGGGACTCCTATGAAACATACGCTATAAATTTTTTTATAATACAAATTAAAAAGAAATAGAAAAATGTAAAATAGTGAATAATATATATGAGAAAAGAACATATGAAATATAAAAAATCAAATTCAGGTACGTAAAATATATTTTAATTATATATTATTTTTTTATTTGCGTAAAAATATCTGTAATAATCTTATATTAATTTTTAATATAAGAAAAGTAGAAAAATAGTAATACATATATATATAAAAATAAAAAATTAATATTTTACGAAAATATAAAAATTGTAAGAACAAATAAATATTTTGAAAAATTGAAAAAGAAAAAACAATAATTTTGAAATACTATTTTTGAAATAATATAATATTATTTCATAAATTTATATATTTTTATTTTATTCCATTTCTGCTTAGTATATAGTTTTTTCTACATTTAGAAAGCTACTTATTTGCATCTTTCATAATCCCCATTATTATAACGTTTAAAGTTATAATTAATATAAAAAATATGTTAAAAAGAGAAATTAAAATACATTAAAACATATGAAAATACATAAATAACTTATATAATCACATATATTATGAAAAAAATATAATATACAATTAATGAATTTCTTCTAGCCTATTATATTTTAATAGATATTTGCAGATTAATAGAGTACATATAATACAATTTTGTAATCATTTATCTGTTATATATAACAGTATTTTTTTTTTGAATTATAAATATATTCGAAAAATAAAAAAACCGTATTTATAAATTCTATCTCTTAATAAAGCATTTAATTTTTTTTTAATAAAAAATATTTTATCTTATATGGAACAGCTTCACATATAATTATATATTTTAATAAGATTAAAGAATTTTTTTTTTTGACTTATATAACTTTTATTAAAATACAAATAAAAAATCAATGAAATTAGTAAAAATAATAAAATATGATAACAATGATGTTATGTTAAATGTATATATTTTTACGTTAGCGCTTATATAATACTGGATTTTGTAAGAGGATATATACAAACAAATATAAAAATAATACTGCCATTTTTTAAAATTTTTTTTATAGTACATTATATTTTAGTAATATTTTTATGAAATTAAAGACATATATATTGTTATATATGAAAATGTATATATTCTAAATAATACTAAATTTATTCCCTTCCAAATTTTTATAAAAATAAATGAGAAACAAAAATGAATATAATTATATTATTGAAATTTTAAAATATATCATATATGTTTATTTGATTTCTCTAAATAAAATCTTTAAAATCATTGTTATTATGTAATATTAATAAAAAAATTTTTAGCGACTTTCTCTTTACATTTTCACGAGAATTTACAAATTTTAATTTTCAGCTTTTTCTTTATTCTTTTTCTCTCTTGTAATTACAAAAAAATATTTTCCTCTTTTCTACTTCGTTAATAAGATTATTATTTATTAGTTGTTCTTTACTATTTTTTAAATCATCCGTATATATATTTATAAAGTAAATTAATACTTGACCTATGTGTTAAACTATAAAATTCCTCTTAATATGTAATAATTTTCCATTTGCATCTTATCGACAAAAATATATATGTTATAGATTTTTATTTATTTACATGAATTAAAAACTATATTAACAACATTATGCTTGATTTTTAAAAAATATCAATAATTTAGTAATATTATTAGTAACAAATATTAAATATATATTTTTCTGATATAACTATAAGTATTGCAAGGAAAAAATCAATACTGACCGAAATATAAATTCATTTTTGTATTATAACTTATAATACATAAAATATGTATATTATTATTTATTAAAAATATTTTATTAAGAAAATAATTATTTTTTCTAATGATCATTATTTACATTATTCATGTTTCAACAATTCTTAATAAATTCAATTAAATGATATTCTTATATTATAGAACAAATAATAGATATTTAGTTCATTTAAAGTGTATTAGTTTAATATAAATAAGGATCTTTTCAAAAAATACTTTTATGTTTTATTATAAAAAAATATATATAACCAATATATTTAATTAATATGGAGTATACATTAAAGGAACATTAACATATATGTTGTCTTTTATTTTTTATATTTGATATGTGAACATGATAAATTTTTTAATCTATCTATAATCATATAAACACATTGAACGTAATTGAAATTATATTAAATATTAAATATTATAAAAGAATAATTACATAAGTTATCCAATGAATGTAGTTATGATTTAATATAACAGTCACTGTAGTAAGTCATAATATTTTGAAATGTATAACACCCGTTGATAACAATTCTACTTTATTAAGTGAAACAATTATGTAAATATTAAAAAACGATACATTAATATTATAAATAAAAAAATGAAATAAAATCTATAGAATATCCACAGTAAAATAACTTTAATCAATATATTTTTTAACAATTATAATAATTATAATAATTATTCTACTATTTTAAGTTGTACATGTTTCATGAAAAAAAAAAGACAACTAATTCCATATATAAGCTAATAATAAAAACGATTTTTTTTTTATTTCTCCTTAGTTTTTTAAAAATATACTTAATTATATGTTAAATATATAAATAATTTAAGTTATAACATATAATTTATATATTATACTAAATATATATAATCGTAAGGTATTTTAGAACAATAAGAAATATATTAAAAAAAAAAAAAACGAAATAACTTAATATTATTTTTTATGTATATTGAATTAAATGTTATCAGAATTTTGAAATCATCTGACATATATCATTGATAAATAAAATAGCAGTAATATATACCATATTGGAAAATATTATCATATTAACCTTCGCAACTATTTTTTTATATATTGAAATAGAAAAAAATATCTTAAGGAATATAAAACAACATTAAAAACGACATCAATAATATTTTTATATAAATCAAAAATTTAAAACCTTGAAACGAAAACATTAATCAAAATATTGAAATATATATATTATTTCTTTATAACTTTATTTAAAATTTTTATTATTTTTTCTATTTCAGTTTATAAAATTGAAAATTTAACCAATTATATAACAATTTTAACATTTTTTTCTTGTATTGACCTATCTTATGTGTGACATTGTTTAAAGCTCATTTACGATTTACGCTAACAAGGATGCATTATAATTTTGCTTAAATTTAGATGGGAAAACTTCTTACCATTAGTAAATAATTCATAAATATATTCTTCTCAAGTATTATTATTATTATTATTTTACTACCTTAATACCCTATTTTATACTAACATGCACGAAATTAAAAAAAATCGATAAATGATAAATAATATACATATTTAACACTATATTATAATTATTAAATTTTCTATAAATTAAATTATAATGGTAACAAGTGGTATTTATGTTTCTATATTTCGTTTTTCTTTACTTTATATAAATGGAAAAATACGAAACATATTCCTAATAATATAATAGGAAGTAACATGATAATATTTATAAGATCTGATAAGTAGAAAGATAATTCTTATATTCTTGCATTTTCAGATAGAATTTATTTTTGTAGTATCCATGCATCTTATTACTTATATATTCATATAACAATGATATTTTAAAAAAGGGGTATTACATTTCTCATTGCATAAAATTTTCAGTTATAATTGTAATTTGTTAACTGGAAACGTCACAATACTCACGCATTTTTTATCATTCTACATAACTATGTATATCTTTGGATTTTACTATAAATATGAATTTTAGCTATTAAGTAGATATGATACATTTTGCATTATATTTAATATGACCCATAAAATAATAGTACAAAATATATATAATATTGAAACTATAAAAAATTATTGAAACATTGACATATTTATATAAAAAGAATAAATACAATAGTACTAATGGTGATCAAACTGTTAGTTATATTTTTCACGAACATTTCTTTATAGTAATCGTATATTTAGTAAAACAAAAGTTTTAACACATGATGCATACATCTAATAAATATAAAAACAAATTTATTCTGTTATATTTTTTAATCGTTGTTTTTATTTCTACATTAATAATTTATTAAAATATATATTATATATATGGTGAACTGCATTATAAGACACATAACAAAAATAAGTTATAAAAATAATATAGTAATATGTTACTAATTTATTTATGTAACACAAACTTAAAATATTTTAAGCAGAATTAATCTGTAAACATTATTTACTCAGTTCTACAAATTCAATGTATACATAATTTAATTTTCATAAAGATATAATTTCCGTGCTAAACAAATTCCTTTCATTTATATATTAAAAATATATAATGTAAATAAAAAAAACACTACAGTTTAAAAATTTTCTCTTTAAAATTCAAAATATATTAATTTAATATTTTTTTCTATATATATGAGGAAAATAATATATTTTTTTTAAAATACTTGAAGAATATTTTTTTCTTCCTAAAAAATAATTGATTCTATATTTAATAATATTTGTAAACTAATAAAATAAAATAATAGTAGTAGTAAAATTAAAATATTATCGATAAATCCTAAATTCAGTATCCTAATCAAAGGGATATTACTTTATAATATATCTATAATTTTACTTTTATACGATGAAAGAAAGTCTAAAAGATTATTACAATAATTGTTACAAACAGTATATTTTATAATATATTTTACTTATAGCATATTATTTATAATATATATTAAGTTCTTTATTAACTAAAACAATACACATATATATATCAATGCAACGAAATATCATCACTATCTTTTAGTAAAATATAGGAGACTTTTCTTGCTAATTTTAAAATAATACATTTTCTTATTTACCTTAATAAATAATAATTTTAGTATACAATTTATAATATAGAAAGAAAAACATTTTATAGCAAATATAAATTTCTAGAATTCTAAATAATTATCTGTTTTGTACTATAATATATTAATTTTCAAGCACAATCACATATTTTTCATATAAATATATTTAATTATATAAATAAATACATTATTCCACAATATTTATTAAGATAAAATCATATTCTGTGTTTAGATACAAAATCATTAAAACATTAAAATTCAAAAAAAAACGAAGAAAATATATTTCTCATGTTATGTTTCTAAAACACTGTATATATACGTTTGTATTTATATTATTTCAGAAATTATATGAATTCTAATTAAGAACATCACAAAAAATATTACATTTATTATTCATATTAAGTGTTTCATTACATAAACATATGTATTCCCTATTATTCATTTTACTCATTTATTAACTTAATTTTATTATATTTTTCATTATTTCTTAAGATCTTGTAAGTACTTATTATAATCATAATAGATAACATAATCATAAGCACGCTAAATAATGCTATAAAAATATAGTATTCATTTCCCTTTATCAATGGATCTATAAATGTTTTAAAAGGATTCCATACTGAATTTTCCTTAATACTGTCCCATGCATTTTTCAAAGACTCCAGTCTTGGTAATACGGGTATTCCTATTCCCAGCAAGAGAAAAATAAGAAACATAGAAATCCCAATTCCATATTTTCTAAATTTTATTTTTTTTAAAGATATATCACAAATTCTCCTGTTTCTTTCAAGATAATGATCATAATCTTTTTTTTTAACCCATTTCTTTTCAAAATGGAAATGTTTTCCATCAAACATTCCTTTATTATAATCTGTAACTTCTGTATAATATTGTGCCTTATTTAATAAACTTCTATTTAATTGTTTGTTTTTTTTTTCGTCCAGTTTCTCATTTTTAGATATATCTTTTTTTTCGTATTCTGTATTTTTTGGCATATTCTTTTTTAACCCTAAAGTATATGAATCGTTGTTCTGTATACATTTTGCTAGTATTCTATAATTTGTTGCATCTAATCTTCTATCAAGTTCGTATCTTTCATCCATAGATCTATTAAGTACTCTCTAAAAGACCATAGTAAAAAATAATTATTTAAAGGCATAAATCATTTCACTCAAAAATTAATATTTATAAAAATGAAACTTGGAAATTATTAATAAGCATATATGCTTAAATAGTATTATCATACCTCATCCATGTTAAAATGATATATCAAATTTAAGATGATTAATACAGAAATTTTAATGAACATGGTTGACTTAATTTTACGTTCCATTATATAGATACTTAATATATTAAATAAGAAAAATGTTAATAACAGTAGAATATACTATGAGTGATATAAGATTTTGTATTTATTTTAAAATTTACTTTTATTATTCTTTCATAAATATTTAGTAAATTACGTGTAACAATATTAGATTATACTATATATACGAAGCAAAATAACTTTAAAAATATATATTTAATTTTTATTATAATATTACCTAAAATAAAAACTAATCCTCTTTATTATAAAATAATTTCAATTTATTCATAAGCATTAAAAATATATAATCTAATTTTTTATATTGGTACACTAATTAAATAATGTTTTAATTATTTCCTACCAAAACAAAATATAAAAAGAAAATACAACATTTTATTATATTTCGAAATATTGCGTTTATATAAAATAGAGAACTTAGAGAATATAGATAATATATTCTTATATGCTAAGTTAATAATAACTAATTGTTATGACTTTTTCCTATTAAATATAGAATTATTAACATTATATTTTGGAAATAATCGTTATTCCTAATATAATATATATTTTTATAACAATATAATAGTAATAATATATTAAAGAAATAACATTTTACAATATGTTAATCATAACAGATACTTCATTTATTCTATAGTAATATATAATATTTTATGTTCTATAAAATATCTAAAAAATTAAAATATATTCTACTAAGTGATCAATGAAGGAATATATATTCTATATGAAAATAAATTATTTTTTATATTTGTATCATAATTTATAAATTTTACAACTTTTAATTGTTTTATATATATTATTTTTTTAAATGATAAATATTTATATGCATCTACCTAATTATTTTTATTTTTTTTTTAATTAATTATATATTTATATATAGGAGATGGTAATATGAGAAAAGAAAACTTTTTTTAAATAAAATTATTCCATATATTAAAAAGAATATATATAATCTTAATGCTCAAAATAATTTTTACATACTATAATAATATATAATATTAAAAAAGAATTTATACATATATTTTTTATTAATATTTTGATAATCAATATATTCAATTTCAACATACCGTAATTTCTTAAACTCTAGTTTCATTTTCAGCAAGTTCTAAGGACACTTTTAAAAAAAATAAATATTCATAGGTTATTTCATATAATACATTGTATTTTTTAAATTGACTGGGATAGAACTAAAACAGTATTGATATTATATTATTATTTTCATTTGAATCTATAAAAAATTAAATTTTATAAAAGAAAATTATATAAAAAATGATTTTATAGGTTACGATGTACAACATATATATTTAAATAAACATTATGAAAAGAAAGAAAACGGAGTATCTCTTTCAGTATACATTATTCATAGTTATCAATCAAAAAAAAAAAAAAAGGATACGTACTTCTCATCTATAAAAGATATAGTTCTTTCTTTTATTTTTAATTTTTCTTTTTTAAATGATTATTATTAATTTGAAAAAGTTACTAATACATACTATAAACTAAATATAATTTTATGAATTTTAAAAATAACATTAAACATTTACTTAGTATTTTTATATATAATCATACAAAATAGAACATATATATATATATATATGTGAACATAGAAAAAATTATATTATTTCAAAAATAAATATATATACGTTCATTACATTTAGTGAATTATTTTATTTTTATAAATATAAAACACATTTTTAGTAGACTATAATTATGAAAAACCCATGGTAAGAAATTAAAAAGATCAACATATTATTTATTAATATATAATTATAATTAATTCATTAAGTGAATTCTGTAATTATATTAAATATTTCAGTAAATATATATTTAACAAAAATTCCAGAATTTCACTGACTCACAAATAAGTACAACTATAAAATAATTATTGTTTTCTTTTTTGTTGAGTTCAATATAATTAATATACCAAAGTTGGTAAATAATTATAAATAGTATATATTAAGAAAAAAATTATCATTTTGTTATACGCTTCTAAGTAAAAATTTGTAGAATGCATAAAAAAAAGATGTTTACTAAATTGATATTTACCGTAAATATTCTAAAAAACTTTTGTCACAATTTATTTTATATAGCAATTACTATATTTTTTTAAGAAAAATATATATATATATATATATATATATTAAGACATCATAGTATATTCCCTTCTTTTTATTATTTCATAACAAGACACTTTTGTTTATGATTTAAAATTAATAAAACTTTTTTTTAATTCCCTAAATAAAAAATAATTTATACTGGAGAAAGATAAAAAATATAAAGCACCATTTCTTATAAAATATATATAATTTAACATAAAAATTTAATAAAATCATATAAATTGTTTTTTTATGTACTAATTTTAACACACAAACGTATACTTTTTATAATAATTTATTATAATATGTATATACATATATATACATACGAAGTCATAATATTTATCATGATGAAAATATATCTTAAAGTACAAAATAAAAAACAGGAAAAATTAAAATCCACAATAAATCTAAGAAAATATTTTTTTACAGTGATTTATTAAAATGTCCTTCTGTATGCACATTTATGTATATAATTTTTGCAATTATATATATATTTATTTTACATATTATTAAATATACTAGATATATTAGTTCTTATTGAATATTTATTTACGGAAAAAATCATTATCTCTTTGGTATCTTTTACCTTTGCTTGAACTTAATTCTTTCATATTTTTTAACTTTTTTATGGTAATATACAATTCGTAATACAATTGTAACACCCAATATAAAGAGAGGTAGAAAATAAATTAGACTACGAAAAAAAGGAATAACAATGAAGGACGTTCCCTTATTTGCTTGAGTTTTTCCTACTATTCTACCCAACCACCAGAAAGGGGATTTCCATAACCACTCTTTTAAATTATTTGTCCAACCTTTACCAAGATAGTCTCCCAATGCCTTGTAGAACTCAGTTACAAGTGCAAAACTCCCAGACAAATCTAATATAAGGGGTATTATTAGTAAGAAAAACAATAATAACGGTAAAACGATTCGTAATCGGTACTTTTTAAATATTATTTTTTTGTAAAGTTTATTACTAGTTGTCCTGTTATTTTTAAGAAAATCTTCATAATCAAGTTCTTTGAATATTTTTTTTTCTAAATGGGAATATTTTTTTGTTTCAAATATACAGGATTTATTTTTCATAGATTGTTTATTACCTTTAACATTATATAATGGACTTCCATTTGATTGTTTCATGGTTTCTGTATTCCTTTTTTTATTACTATATATATCTTTTTTATTGTTATCTTTATTTGGTATATCTTCTTTTAAACATACAATACTTGAATCCTTAACTTGCTTATATTTTGCCAATAAACGATAATATCTTGTATATAATTTTCTACGATTATTGTAGCATTCATTCAAAGATTTCTCGTGCGTACTCTAAAAAAACAAAAATAAAATTATAATATGATCAAATAAATAATATCATACTAAAAAAAAATTATTAATATAAAACTCTAAAAATATAAATAATACATATATATCTATATAAAATTATTATAACCACATAAGTGTGAAAATGAAATATCCAACTTAAAAGGACAAACGTAACAAATTTAATAAATGACAGTGATTTAATTTTTTGCTCCATTATATAGATCATTAATATTTAAATATACCAAACATTGATTCATTTGACTACAATAAAATATTCTTTTAATAATAAAGAACACTATTATTTATTATTTAATTCTTTTTTATTTTATTTTCCCGTAAAAAATAAAAATTTTATAATTACAATTACTTATACAACAGAAACAAAAAATAATGACTTCGAAAATGAACTATAAATGTTTTATAAAAATGCTATTTTTAAAACATTATCTTTAATTAAAATAATATAAATTTAATTCATTAAGATATATGAAAAATACATGAATTTTTTTATTTAATGCAGTGAAGTAATTAAATAATTTCTTTATCAGCTTTTATCAAAAACCTTATATATATTCTTTCATAATATTTATATGTATTGAGTATATAGAAATTATAGAATGTAGAGAATATAGATGATTATTACTTCTAGATATTAGGAGAAGTATCTCTTATTTAAATGACGTTTTCCTTATAATAATTATAACATATTGAAAATCATATTTTGTACCAATTTTTTTCTTATTTGTGGCAGTGGCACCATTTACTTTATAAACATATGCATTTATTTATGCTATACAACATATTTAAAATATTAAATATATGACGTATCACTTAATATAGTAAAAAACAATAAATTGAAAAGGTAAATAAATACCGATCTTTTATTTTTGTAATATCATTTTTCAAGGGTATAGTATTTAATTAGTTATATTTTGTAATAATATTTATAAATGTAAAATTGTTAAATTTGTGGATTAAATAATAGATATATTCTTTTAGCTAATATATACATTCAGAAGAAATATATTAAATAAAAATTGAGTAATAGTTGTATAAAGAATGTTCACATAAGCAAAATGCTTATAGAATAATACACTTGTTTAATTATGTCATATGTATTCATGAACATAATATTTTCTTATTAATATATTATATCATAGTTATTTAAGCAATTCTTATACAAAAGTATTATATCCCTTATTTATATAGGACAAAAAGTAAATCACAATTTTTAATAGAAATCCTAATTTAATTATAAAACTTCATATATTCTCAAATTCATAATGTTATATTAATATTTAATTTTTAAATGAGAATTATATCATTATTTAGTTATAATTTAATACTTGAACTATAAATAAATTTAGAAATTTATTAATACATTCTTATTTCATATAACTTATTAAATATATAATTTTCAAAATAAGTTTTTTATGAAGATGTTTTGTTATGTTTGCATTTAAATAAAAAGTACAACTTAGCACAAAAAATAAAATAATTCTGATTTTACTAAATAAAAAAGTAATCATATATTAAAATTAAAAGCAATATAACATATATTTATTAATAGGATCAAAAATGAAAACATACAACCTTTAAAAAAATAAGAATAGAAATGGTTAAATATATAAATTACTTTATTTGATGAGTTAAAATACACTGATTACGATATAATATAATAGCTTAGATGTCACATATATATTATAATAAAAACCCAAAAGAAACAATTACATATGTAATTTTTGCAAGTTAGGTATATATCTTTATTCTGATTATTGAACAATTTGAATTTCACATTTTAATGAATCAAGAAAATATTATTACATATATATATATGTAAAGAATAATTAATTGTAATACAAAAAAAAAAATATAGAAACATGAAGACCCTTAATATTATTTAACATATATCTTATTACTTTTTTGTGTAAACATGTACCTGTACAATATCAACGTTTCATAAAAAAAAATTTATATTTATACGACAGTTAATTTTTGCTAACAT
This sequence comes from Plasmodium brasilianum, assembly GCF_023973825.1. Lineage (NCBI taxonomy): Eukaryota > Apicomplexa > Aconoidasida > Haemosporida > Plasmodiidae > Plasmodium > Plasmodium brasilianum. Next base: position 141,640 of record NW_027122925.1, read on the forward strand.
ATTTTCATTAATCATAAAAGAAAAATCTATTAGATACAAGGAAAAAGGTATTTTTTAAAACTATCTATCAATTGTAAATATGCTTTAATTTTATCTTTTTCAACTTCAGCGATACATTTTAGAATTTTAATAGTATATAAAGAATTAAAATGCATAAAACGTAACTAATAACCATACAATTGTAACACTTTATTGAGAATTAAATAATCTCTTTAGTACATGTCACCCTAATATATATTACAAATTTACTAATGAAATATGAAATAAAAATATAATAAAAATACGATAGAAAATGTATTCAATATAGTAAATTCTAAAATATTACTCATATATTCTGAAAGCTTTAAACTTTTTTTCTTGGTAATACAGACATATTTTGTGTTATAATATATATGAATAAATGCTCTGTATAGTTTTTTTTTAATGATATATCTCTCACTATATATGCCTTGAATATAATGGATATGCATTTCATGAATATTTTTTTGGATGCAGTTCTTGATGTATCATCATCTTTACATTAATACATTCGATGATCTTTTAATTCAACATTACCTCTTTGTATTAGGAATTATCATATACATTATGTTCTAATATATCTTTAATTATATATTATTTCTTCCTTTCTAATTTTCTGAAAATATTATAACAGTTATAGAAACTAATAATCCATTTCCACTGTTCTAATTATGTAAATGATTATAAAAGTTTTATTACAATGAAAGGAAGGTATTTTTATTATTTATAAGGTGATAAAGTTCTTTACTCATAATAATAATTATCTTATAGGTGTATATTTGAGCATACAATATGCAGGAACAAAAATTTAAGACAAATTTTATGTTAGCTTATTATACTGCACCAATGAATTGCGGACATGTACTTCTAAAAGGGATAGATTTAAGTGATTTTGCTAATATAAAACATTAATTGTTTCCATTGAAGATGGATTTATTTATTTTTATAATACATGAATTTTGTTAAAAATTCTACATTATATTCACATGTTAGTAACATAAGCGTATAGTAATTTCCATAGTTATTTTATTTTTTTAAAAATTAGAAAATTCCATGAATAGTGTACAAGATATAAAAAACTATGATAATCTAAAAAATATTTTTTTATATATTTCCAATAAATTTATTATTAAAAAAAGAAGCATTAAAATGATATTTCAGAAAACTAATTTTCTTAATGAATGATCAAAAAACATATTTATTTTAATAACCTGACAGTACATATCTAAATTTTTGTTATTAATACTTTTCAGAAAAATTACAAAATGGCTTTTTTGATACACAAAAATTTTATTTTATAATTAGCATAAAAAAATCAGATATTCTTTGAGAATGATAATATTAGCATATATTAGGAATATAGTTATTATATTTTTAAAGAAATTCCATATAATAAGCTTAATTATTTATACATGTCACACTTTTTAAACACTATTTTACAAACGAAAAATACAAATAGTTGTGTAAGATAAAAGAGTATCCATAAGATGGAAACGAAATATAAAAAATGTTATTTTTTATAGCTAAAATTATAACCTAATATGTACCATATATATACGACATGTAAAATATTTGTAGAAGAATAATTTTAAAAGTATATTCTAGAATTTAATTCAAATAAAAAATTATAATATTTTAAAGAGCTTTATTCAATTTAGCACTTTTATACAATTGTATATTATTATTATAAATAGAATATAATAATTTCTATATAATTAAAAAACAAGTATTTTATTTATTATAACTAAAATAAAATTTATTTAATTTATTAATTAATTAATATTATTTTTTTTCTTTTTGGTTAAAATATATGTTATTTTATAATATATAGAGAAATAGTAATATTAAAAAAACATAAGAATGATGCACAATTATATGTAATAAGAAATATTTTTTTAGTAATTATGATTAATAAAGGGAAAATTATTATAAACAAATTATATCAAATAAAATAATTTACAACGGAAAATAATATAATTAAGAAATAGAAAAAGATAATATATAGTATAACATATTATAAAATTTAGAAAAACTTTTGACGCATTATATATCCTTTTAACACTTTTATGGTCGATATTGTAATGTACATAATTTTTGTTGGCATGTAAATAAATATTACTTAAAATAACATATTATATTAAAACTACTATGTGACATACTCAAATAAATTAAATTGGGCTTTTAATGAAATATATCTATAAAAGCAAAACTATTTATATTTCATACAGTTTGTTTAATATAATAAACGTAGATAATTATAAAAATGTAATATAAAAAATATATTATGTTTATTATATAATAACAGATGCTAATTTGTGTATGTAAACAAGTTAAACATAATTAATTAAAAATAAATATAAAATATTCTTAAATTTACATATGCTACATAATATACATTACACTGGACCATTATAGAAAAATAACATAATTATTATTTTATTTCGTGTTTTTGTAAATATATGCACTATATAAATTTATATATTTAGATATATATATATTTGTCAAGATACTTGGTTAAAGACATTTATATGATACTTTCATTTGGATAACAACTTGTCAAAATTTACAAATTTGTATTGATGTACAAAAGTATAACACAACTTAATTATTAAAACTTCCTATTATGAAGATTATATAATTATAATAATTACATGAATATAATAAGCATTTTTTTAATTATTATTTTCTATGCTTTCTTATAACTAATTCAGTTGATATTTTTTAGCAGCTTTCGTATTTTGTTTTTTAATTACTTTATGCATGTTATATTAATTAATTATATTAACGTCCATTTAAATTAAATAATTATGTGCATTCATAAAAATTAAAGATTTATCAATAAATAATTTCCCTTTTATTTGAAATAACTAATTAGTTAGTTAGTAATTGCATACGATATTAATCAATGGTATTATTAAATATAAATATTCATTTTATAAATGTACATATATGAGTTCTCATATATATGTATTAATATTAATATTAATATTAATATTAGTCCCTTAATTCTTATTGACTTTTTTTAGATTTGGTGTAATTTGTAATAATAATTTATCACAATTATTACTTTTATATAAATAATTTATGTTTCTTCTAATTAGAGATATTACTAACGATGTAATAATAATGACAAATATGACTTTTTTAATTTCAATATTTTATTTAAATATAAATTATTGTAATTTATATATATTTTCAGTGAAATTATTAATCTCTTATTTTTTCATTCAGTAATAATTTTTATTGTAGAATATACCTCTCCTACAATACTATTACAACTATAAATTCTATGAGATATGTTCGGGCAAACATATATTTGATAATGTGATCACTGAAATAAGGATTATTCTAATTTTTATCTATATGTATTTCATTCTGCTCGAGAACGTTCTGACATCAATTTATTCTAATTAACTTTTTTGTTTCAAAACATACTAAATCTTTTCTTATTACCAATAAATTTATTCATATTAAACTAATGCGATGTTTAAAAAAAAAAAAAAAAAAAACAATAACTATAGTTAAAATGGTTTTTCTCTTAGTATCAAATGAATAATTTCATAATATGCATAAATGTATAAGTAATTTGCTTGTACAATATTTTTTATTATTACTTCTGTGTGCATCCTTATATACATGTTTATATGTGATGCATATTATAAGCACGTGCATCCACTCGTAAGACCAACCTATGCATTTGTCTATATGTAAATTGTTTTCATGGAACTCTAACAAAATAATATCTTGTACCTTTCCATTTTTTACTTTTTAATTTGTTCTTTCTGAATGCTTATAACAATTATGCTAATTAAAAACCTTTATAAGAATCTTTAATAAAAGTAATCACATGTAAATTTACAAATGTGACTTATTATAAAATAGAGCTATTGTTAAACGAATTATCTATACAACTAATTAATTTAATCAACAACACGTTTATTTTGCCTTAACATCTATATACTTTATTCTTCCTTTTGTTAACAACATTAAGAGAAATATACTTTTTAATGAATTTCATACATTGGTGATATTACCTTGTCATATATTAGAGTACTATCATTCGTCTCATTCTATCTTATATGCATGAACACTTACATGAGTACATGTACATCAGGAGAGCATAAGGAGTAATGTGAGAAAAAATACGTAAATAAATTTCCAGCATACAAATGTTTATATGTACATATATATGTATATGCATACGTTTACAACTTAAAAATGTAAACAAGCTAAAACATCAAAAGAAGAATAGTACAAAAAAAAATATATATATTCATAAGTGCTATATGTATAAATACGCATTCAATCATGAATAATACAATCTTATGTATCCACACAATTATGCATACAATTGTATACACAAACCATTTTCATTTATTTATGTACGCAATATTACCTTTCGATAAAAAATGTATTATTAGTTATATTTTTTTTTAAAAGTTTAAGTACACATTAGAGCCTCTATAAATATATTTTACAGATGGAGTCAATATATAAAAAATGTATGTATATATAGGCAAAACATTATCACAAAAAGAAATTCCTCAAAAAATATTATAAGGCTGAATATATAAAACATGCAATATAAAATGCATTTTATTTTTTCTATTTTAATTTTTTTATATACACTCTGTGGAAGAGAAAGTGATTAAATGAACTTTTGTAATTATGCGAAAGAATAATTCAAAGTACATAACTACGTATAAAAGTATATATTCATTTATGAAACATAAAACGGCACTTATGAGAAAATATGTAAATTGATACATCACATTATGAGATGCATGTATGTTCATGTGTATGTACGTATACTTATACATATGCATATATATATGTATTAGCTATAGAAGCTTGTGTAACAAATATAAATTCTTTAATATATATGATTTCATTTCTTATATTCCCAATTTCCAAATACATAATTAGAAGCTAATTTTCTCAGTTTTTCTCCTTTTTATGAGAATAAAGGGAAAAACAAATAATTTAGAAAAATATTTTATTTAAATTATCTTCCTTTTTTTTCTGACTCATTCATTAAACACATACGTTTATATCCATCATCGTTTTTAGAAAAATATATTTGTAACTGTTGTCTTAACGTATAAATACAAAAAAATATAATAGCTTTAAAATTAGCAGTTATAAATTCGTATTTTGTTTCATAAGATATCACATTTTATATGATTTATTGTTCTTTTTTTTCTTATTTTTTTGTTTTGGAATTTCTCCTGTCCATCTTTGCTATGTTTGGTTTCTCTTCTCCATCTTCTCCTTTCCCTGCGTAACTTTCTTGATGAATAAATGATCTTCATAGAGGTATATGTAATCCAAAAAAGAATTTGTATTATTCATATCTATCATTTTCTTAATGCTTACATATATATAATGTTTATTCGTGAAATTCTACTTTATTATTTTTATTAATATTTATGAACATACACTCCACGAATACATATCGATACAATGAAATAATGCACACAATGTGTACAAAATAAAAAAAATTTTACAATTATTAATATATATATCACAACAGTTATTATATCAGTTTATATTATATCCACAATTCATTGACTTCGTCATAGTAGTAGAACGCAAATTCTACTTTTTCTTAAATTTAATAATTTTTACACCTTGTATTCCATTAAAATTTAAAAATATTTTATTTTTTAATTTTAATTTTTCAATATTAAATGCAAAAAAAGTTGAAACAAAAAAATGAGATAAAAGTTAGAAGTATAAATCTGCGATAAAAACAAAAAATCGAGAATATGAAGAACTTATTACAAGTATATGCGCATATGGAATTTATATTCAGTATTCATATACACATATAAATACTTTAAAATTATTCAAAAATTACTAATAAACAAAAAGAAAAATAATAATATATGCATATATATATCGTAAAATAATTATTTTACATGCATATATATATAATACACACAGAAGAAAATATTTTAATAATATATAGTAACACTTCATATTATATAACAAAAAACACAAATATTTTATATTAAATTCTTATTAGCTGTTTTTTCACTTTCATTACTCATTAATGATTGCATATATAAGTCTCAAAATTCATATCACTATAGTATATTTTTCCAAAGAAAAAAATATCTACATGTTATATCATTAACTGAATAAATCTTCTTAATTTTTTTTTGTAAATAAAATAAATAAAATATATATTAACATTATCTCATATTTTTCATTAGAAACTCTAAAAAAATAAATTTAATATATTAATATTAGTTACGAATATTAGGAAAAAAACATTATTATTCTAAAATAAAATACATTATACTTAAATAACTCTGATACAGAAAATATATAATATTTTACTAATAGAACTAACTAAAACTTACATCACTAAAAAAACAAGGTTATGTACCAAAAAATTAACTAAAATATAATTAAAAAAAAATTTTAATTAAATTTTATTTAGAAAAGTAGAATTATAAATATAAATGAATTATTAGTTATCAATATAAATTATGCGTATTTATATACATCTCAAAATACATATTAACTCCTTATTTAATATATTTGTATACATTGAAAATAGGAAATATATATATAAATATATATACGCATTATTATATTAATGCAGAAAAACATATATTGTTTCAATATTGTTAATGACTACATAGATTTTTACCTATATATATATATATATATATATATATACATACTTAAAATTTTACAATTAAAAAAAAAAAAAAATTGTAGATACTGTCTATTTATATATGTAAACATTTAATTTATTAATATAATATTTTGATAATGTAAAAAATAAAAATTATATATCTTTTATTTATTTATAAATTTTGAATATAATATTTATTTAATTCGCTTTTATAAATTTAGTTAACACCAAATTTAAATTTGATAATGAATGATACTAAATATTCATTTTAATTATAACGTTACACACTCTATTATCTGGATGATATATATAAATAATCAACATTTAATAAAGATATTTTTTTTTCATATATATTTATAGCCTCAAATTTATATCATGTAAAAAGTACTAAAATTAAATTAAAATGGTTTTTACAATAATTATAACTTATGATATATTTTTCATGAAGCATATTTTATAGGACTAATATTACATCTTATAATTATTAATAGATATATATATATACATATCTTCACAATAAAATATATTTATATTCTTCTGTTATATACAAAACAATACACATATATTGCTAATTTAAATCTAAAAATAAAAATTCTTTGTAACATGATAAAATAACCATTTTGGACTAGAATAACATATAAAATAAAAAGCAACGCATTTTATATGAAATGTAAATTATTACAAGAATTCTATAAAATAATAATAGTTGCTGAATTATATATTAATTTTAATGTACATGTATATTATTTTTATAAAAATATATTTAAATAAAAAATAAATATAATTGTGACAAATACATTTTATTAATATGAACAAATTTTTTATAATACGAATTGAAAAATAATAAAAATTTGAAATAAACTAATAAACGAAAAACGTATTTTACTTATGTATAATGAAGGCCGCGTATGTGAATATTTATAAAATTTATGCAATTGTAGTTATTTTTATTAGGAAATCACTAAAGATATTACAGATAATATTTATTATTAAAAACTTATTTTAAAAGAAAGCATATTACTTACTCTACATTTTACATTTTTTTAAACTTAATTTTTTCATATTTCTTAACCTTTTTATGATAAAAAATAATCCATGTTATAATTGTGACACCCATTATAATGAAAGGTACGAAATAAATTACAGTACCAAATAAATTAGAAAATACCTTGGGTTTGTTATCGCTTCCAAATGCAGGTGTAAAAAATGGTTTTAAGAATGTAGCCCAAGAACCTCCTATAAGCTTATTAAAATTTAGTCCAAGATTTTTTATCCAATCTTTAGCTCCCAAAATATTTAATACCTTACGCAACATATTTTGAAGTCCAAATTCTCCAGATAAATCTAAAATGAGAGATAAGGATAATAACGAAAACAATAATAGAGGAAGGAAAAGTCGTAATCCATATTTTTTAAGTATAATTTTTTTGTATAATTTATCACTAATTGTCCTGTTTTTTTTAAGAAACTCCTCATAGTCAAGTTCTCTGAATATTTTTTTTTCAAAACGGGAATATTTTTTAGTTCCAAAAATACATGAATTATAGTTCTTATCTTGTTTATGATTTCCCGCTTTATTTAATGAGCTTTTCTTTGTTGATTTCGTTCTTACTTTTTTGTCATTTTCATTACTACACACACTTTTTTTGTTATTTTCTCCATCATACGGTAAATCATCCTTTATTCCTAAAATATTTGAATACATATCCTGTTTATATTTTGAGAGTAATCGACGAACTCTTGTACCTAATTTTCTACGAAAAATGTACATCTCATTCAGAGAGTTGTTAAACAAACTCTAAAAAAACAAAGTAAACATTAGTTATTTAAAGAATATAAAATTTTATTTCAAGATAACTTATCAATAAAAACAAAACTTGAAAAATAGCAATAAACCAAATATTTTCTAATAGAATTATCATACCATATCATTGTTAAAATATGATCTCCAAGGTAAAAAGTTAAAGGCAAAAATGTTAACAAGTAAAAGTATTATAATTTTTATTTCCATGATATAGAATTTTAATGCTGTAACTTAATTGGGAAATAATAAATTTACAATGGTATAATATTCTTTTAATAATAAAAAATTATTCATTATTTATTTAATATGATTTTCTATTATCCTTTATTGCTTCTTAAAATCATAAAATAAAAAAGGTATATATAATATCTTTAACAGTAGACACAAAGAAATGTATGATTAAGAATATATAATAGAATTCCTACGTTTATATAACGTTTAAAAAACTAATTTTTATTAAAAAAAAATAATATTAATTCATATATAAATATTTAAAATATATAATATATTTATTTAATATGGTAGGGTAATTAAATAATTTTTTATTATTCCATTATGAATAAATTAAAATAAAAATATAAGATTGCTTATTATATCCGAATACATAGTTTAAGTAGAATATAGAACGTAGAGAATATAGATAATACATTTTCCCTGTGTTGAGATATTAACTAATTTTAGCAATATTTTTATAATAATAATTCTAATTTAATGAACGTTCTGTTTTTGAAATGTTGAAATTAATGTTATGTAATATTAGTTATCATAATAATCTAATAAGAACAATGCTAAATGAAGCATAAATCATATAATATTTTATATTATATTAATTACACCACTTTAATTTTTTAATGAGCAATAATATATTTAAAAAAATCTAGTTTTCTGGATTATACAAAATCTATAATGTAATATATATTTATAAGTTAAATAAATGATAATTTATTATTTTTTTTATAACAATCTTTGTAAAATACAATTTTAAATTACGTTTAATTCATATTGCTTGTAAACGAATTGTTATTATATCTTTGCACTTAATTTATTATATATTCCTTTTTATTAATAAATATATATATATTTTTTTAGAAGAAATATTAATGCTATATAATAAAGTAAAAAAAAAGTATATATATTAATACTTATACCTACTATTATTGTGATATCCATGGTTCAATATTTCATTTTTTTCATGTGTTCATATAAAAAAACGCATATATTTTTTTCTTATTGCTTTATTATATTATGCAAACGAAAGTAATATATATAAAATAAAATTAAATAAAAAATACAAAAGTGTAATAAAAAAATAATAAAAGTATTTGTCAACTTATATGCTATACACCAATGAAATACACAATATTAATAATAACATATATACTATTTATACTAAAACTAAAAATTCTCTAATAAGATATTACTAATCCTTAGAAATAACCTTAATACTATCTTTCGAACTCTAACCTAAAACCTACGTTTGTATTTATAAATTGTGTAAAAAAAAAAAATTCTTATTTTTTTAGTTTTATTTTATTTAATAAATTAGCAGTATAAATAAGAAAGAGTTGTTATTGTTCAATATATATAATATTAATTAATATATATTCTTAAATTAATATTAAATAATTACTTATATATTTATATACACTTTAATGTAGCATAAATATATAAATAAATTCATATATATGAAGAAATTATTATACAAAATATATATCTGCTTTTATTACTTTTTATGATAATTTAGATTATTACAGATATATAATAAATTTTTAGAAATACAATTCTATTGCAGATAGACAAAAGAATTTGTACATATTATAAATTAATATATTATTAAAATATACTAATTAATTAAATTATTGAATTGCATAAAAAATAAAAACAACATAATGCCTTTATTTATAGATTATCAATTTAATATACATTCAATTAATATCTTCAAAATTTGATTAACACTATAATTAAGCACAATAATAAACTGGCAATTTTTTTTAAAACTTTATTTAATATGATATGGAATCGCAGTTTTACTAAACAATTATAAATAATCGAAATTTACCAAGAATATTTTTTCATTATATATTTATTATTTCACGTTTATGTGATTCAAATAATATTAATATATACTGTGAGATAGAAATTTACAAATTGTACTTTATATAAAATATTTTACATGTAATTTATCATATAAAATAAATATTAATTATTTCTGTAAATTAAACAAAAAAAAAATATATACATATCATTATCAATAAATATATATCATTCATTTCATAAAATATAAAAAAAGTAAAATTTGTACTAACTAAAGATTATACTACTTTCTGTTAATAACCAGAACAATTGACGGTTCTAGACGAGAATGGGTTATTAGATATATAGTAGTACATATTATTTAAAATATAGTTATCACAAGAATTCAATAAAAATATTTATATTTCGATAATACTTATTTATTTTAAAGCATATATATGTATTTTTCATGAAAATTAATATAAATACACAAATATATATATTATGTCATATGTATTTATTATAAATTAATTAATTCACTAAGAACTATACTATAAAACAATAGTACATCTTAGTTCACAACAAAATTAAGAACATAATTTTTTACTATGGTGCATAAAATATTCTATGCGTACACACGAGTATTTATCATTTATAAAGTTTAAAATTACATTTATTATGAATATACCACTAAAAATATCACAGAAATTACATCGTATTTATAAGCGGCGTGCAGAAAACTATATAGTCAAAATTATTCATTTCACTCTGTCATATACTTAATTTTTTTATATTTTTCATTATTTCTTAAGATTTTAGGAATTGATCCTACAACTAAAACAGATAATATAATGATAACTATGTCAAATAGTATTAAAAAAGAGTACTTTTCTACACCATCTCCAGCTAATTTTAGTAGCTCCTCCAAAGGTGACAACACTTCTTTCAAATAATTTAATCCATTTAGTATGGGTAATCCTATTCCAAACAAGAAAAAAAGAAAAAATATGAAAACTCCAAATCCATAACTTCTAAATTTGATTTTTTTTAATTTTATATCTCTAATTTTCCTGTTTTTTTCAATAAAAGAATCATAATCTTTTTTCTTGATCCATTTCTTTTCAAAATGAAAATATTTTCCATCAAAAATTCCATTATTATAATCCATAACTTCTGTGTAGTATTGCGCCTTATTTAATGGATATCTATTAGATTGTTTCTTTTCTTTTGTGAACACACTTTCATTATTATATATTGATTTTTTCTCGCGCTCTCCGTTATCTGCTATATCTTCATTTAACGATACAATATTTAAATCCCTTTTCTTTTTCTATTTTGCTAGTAATCGGTAATTTCTTATTTCTAATTTTCTAATAAGATTTAAATTATCTTCCAAAATTTTGTTAAAGGAGCTCTAAAAAAATAAAAAAATGTTAATATTATATTTTTAATAGAATAAAGATATAATTTAAAAAAATATATATTATTATATACAAAACCGAGAAAATATGTATAAGCGAAATGTACATTAATAATTCTATCGTACTTTATCATTGTAAAAATGACATATCCATATTAAAAGCATAAACTTTGAAAACTTAATAAAAAAAAGTAACTTAATTTTTTGTTCCATGATTTAAATTTTTAATAATCTGATATGTTATATACGAAAAAAACTGTAAAGATAAAATATACTTCTAGTGATAAAAAAAAGCTACATTTATTTTAAAATTTAATTTTTAATATTTTTTATTTTTTCATAATAATTTTATGTATTATATTTAACTATATTATATTTCATAACATTAACAGAGAAAGATAACATTATAAATGCATTACATAATTTATATCTTAATCCTTTTAAAAAAAAAAAAACTAATTATTAATAAAATAAAGTAAATTGAAATCATTCATATATATTAAAAATATACATTTTAACATATTACACTATATATATTATATATTTTTTTAACCTTTATAAGATTAAAAAACAATATATTATTTCTTAATATTCAATTTATTATAGAATCTAGAATTCAGCGTATATATCGTATAGAATATAGATAATATATTGTCCTATAAATAAAGTTGATAATAACTAATTATAATAAAGTTTACCTATTAATAATTATAATGTTTAAAACATTTTTTTTTTTTTAAAATAATTATTATTTTTAAATGATGTTAATTATATAACACTATAATAAGAGTTATTATAAATAAAAATAGCAATATCTTGCACAAGTACTTTTATATTTTTTATATGATGTGCAATATTCCACCATATATTAAATATTTTTAAAATTTCATATATAAAATACTACATAATCTACAAGTACATATTTATTTTATATGTAAATAAAGCATAATCTTTTATTCTTGTGATATATATATTTTGAACATTGTGATTTGTAAGTATAATATTATTTTCGAATAAAATGTTTTTAAATTTATTTATTCTATTTTATTTTTAAATAAATATAAATTTTAAAAAGGAATGTAATAAAAAACGAATAGTATATAGTGCAGTTATTGTTAAAATATATAAAAATAAAAATAATTTTTAATGTATAATGTTTTTTTATAAATTGATAAAGAATAAGAATGATTATATTTGTTTATTAGTTTACCTTTTTATAGATATTTAAGTAATTTTTAAACAATATAATTAAATTAACATTTATGTAAGTGTTATAATAAAACAATCAATGCACGGGTTCACATGATTTTTGGAGAAGTTTACTTGTGCACAATATTAGTAATATGATACATACAATTTCTACTAAAACTAAAATTATACTAATAAATATACACCATTCTTTATAAATAGGTTGTAATGTAAGTCTAAATCGTAAGCCTAAATTTATGAATTATATATTAAAAAAATTTTTTTTCTTATTTCCTTTTATTTAAAATATTAGCTTAAAAAAAAAATTTGTAATTAACCATATAAACTATATTAATTGTTTCGTCCTTAAAATAATGTTAAAATTATTTTTAATATATTTATAAAAAACAATCATAAATAGTGGAAATAAATAAATAAATACATACTGCCATAAGACTGCAGAAAAAATATATTTATTTTTATTATCCCTAAAGTTTATTTAGTATTTTGCTGAAATATAAAATACTTTTAGATGATGGTTATAACGAAAAAACAAAAATAACATTTTTGTATACTATCCATTAATATACCACTAGATTTAGTTCATTAATTTAATATATCATTGACATATAAACGTAAGAACTATATATATCGTATTCATCCATAAATTTTTAATACTATATATATTTAACTAATAACAGAAAAATTGAATTAACTCCATAGTTTTGCACAATAATAATATATCTAATAACTTTTTCTCGTTATCTTTTTGTTAAAATTTAAAATTCTGAAGTTATTAAACATTTATCAATATGCTTTTATGAATATATTATTTTATTATATATATATATATATATACGTTCTCTTTTATACCATGAAAAAGAAGTTAAAAAATTTTTTACAATACACATATATTCTATAACCCATAACTGATTAAACTTATTTTGTACAATAAATATTAAGTCCACCTTAAAGCAAAAATATAAATATATATATATATATGTACGTATCGAAGCAACAAAATATGTTAGGGTATTTATATTAAAAATAAAAAAAGACACATTCATTATTAATTCAAAACTAATAATACATTTTTTTTTTATTATCTTAACAAACAATCTTTTCAGAATAACATATAACACAAAATAGAGAATAAAAATTATTAGTTAAAATGTAAGTTATTTGAGTTCTATAAAATTATGCGAACTATTCTATCATTTATTCATTTTATAGCCCAAATATATATTACTCACACACAACTACTTATGTGTAAAAATACATATATATGTAATACTAAAAGTTTTTAATTAATACTATATAACACACTAAAATACAAAGTCTAAAATGTTAAAACTTTCAAACTCACAAAAAAATGAACACAAATTTTTATTATTGTTTCTAAAAGTAACCTGATATACTCATGTACATTTACAATATTTTAGGGATTATGTGTATTTTTAGCAAGTATAACACTAAAAATGTTATAGATATTATTTCATATTATATTCTTTATAAAAAGATATTCATTACACATTGTTCATTTTACTGATACACTAACATAATTTTTTTATATTTTTCATTATTTCATAGGATCTTATAAAATTCCGTTATAATTATAACAGACAATATAAAAGTAAGTTATATATTATTACATGAAAAGAGGGTACTAATATATGCTGCACCATTCCTTTAGCATTGTGAAAAAATATTACTATGCTATATTCTGTATACAATATATTATCCAAAAACTTTTATCCTGATAATAAGGCTATATCTTTTCTCAACAACAAAAAAAAAAATATAGCGAGTCAAAATCCGTAATTTATAAATTTTTTTCTTATAAAAAAATAGAAATTCTTTATTCATATACAAATATACTGACTATTTATGAGAAAGTACGCAAAAAATCATAAAATTTCAAACTAAAATATTATGAAGTTATTTGTAATTGAATTTTAAATATAAATATCCCCATGAAAATTTTAGATAAACATCTTCACATTTTATCCCAAGTTTTTTTACACAAAAAAAGTACATTGTAATATTTATGAATTTATTATATTTATAAAAAATATAAATAATATTATAATATAAGAAAATTATTTTAAAAGTGCCGTTTTAAATATTACACATGATTAATCATTTGAATGTATAAAGAAAATACTTTTTTTATCCACTATTTCTTATATACTTATATGTAAGTATAAACAAAATAAATAAATGTCCCAATATTTGAATATTATAAATCTAATTAATATAAAAAATAGGAATATAATTATACATTATTGGTTCTTTATATAGCAGAATTAATATATACGTAAGAAATATATTTATATTGTTTAGAGTAATATAGTTGATTCATATTATATGAATAATCGCCTAAAATAATTTAATAACATTTTAAATTAATATTGTAAGAGAGATGTAAATAATGTTAGCTAATAATTTCTTTATTAATATTAAGCATAGTTCATTTTGTTTAATACATATTGTTCATATAATTGTTCTAAAATATATTTATGTGAACCGTTTTTGTATGTTATAATTATTTTCTTATTGTATAATGAAAAATAGATAATAACCCGACATTAAAACATCATTTAAATGTCAGTTAATTATATATATATAATTCTTCATTATATTCATAACATATATAAATTTATTACTTTTAATTAATTTTTTTTTTTTTTTTAATTACATTTTCTTATTTTAATCGTAAGAATTTAAAAAAAATTTCTATTTCAAATTTTTATTTTTAATATTATTTCATATATTTAATATTCTTGTATATTCAGTAATATTAAAGGTCATTAATATACCATAAATTTAATTAAATTATGTTTTATATTGTTAAAAAAAATAAAACTTTAATTTAAATAATATAATATTTTAATTAAATTAACTCATTGAGATATAATATTTTTTATTGTCAACATTTTATTAAGCATTTTTAATTAAAATATATAAGTTGTTAATAGTGTGTAATATTTATTTCAAATTAAATTTTATTAAATCATTATTACTAAAATATATTTTGTTGTTACAATTATTACGCATATATCAATTATTATAAAAAACATTTCATATAAAAGGCTCTGGTAGAATCCTAATTTTTTTTCATTATTTTAATCAACATAAAATTTTAAGATTATATTTTTTTAAAGGATAACATGTATAATACATTCCATATTTATTTATTTTTTTTTTATTCATTTTCATAGCTAAATTACGAAGGAAGGTTTATATTTAATGTAGAGAATATATAAATATAAACAAAAATTCCGAAATAAATTATTTACATATGTTTAGTTGCAGTTATTATGTAATAATAGTTTACATATTTTTAATTTTTTTTTTTTAAATCTATTTTATCTATATTACTTAATAATATTTTCTTATAGAAAAATTAGTATAATATTTCTATTTAATGTATTTTTTCCTTTTTTAATTTTAAACATAATTTTTAATTAATATTAATTTAAGAAAGACATAAATTTTCATATTTTAAAGTAACAAAAAACAATAAAGAAAAAATATAACAACTATTATATCGAATATTATCTAAAAAAATATATTCCTAAAAATTCTCTCATCACATCGGTTTTCGTATTCTAAATGCAATCACCACGATGAAACAAAAAAAAAATTCTTCTTCCTTACCTTTTTAATATGGATATTCAATTATTCCTATGAAGTAAGATAATTATTATATTCAATAATTTCTATACATTTTTAGTAATCCTACATATGTATTTTAAATTGAATATTTTAATAATACGAAAGTACATGTATTATTTTATATGTTATATATTTACCTTAATTTACAGCGAACTAACTTTGACAAAACATGCAATAAAAAAATCTGCTTTTATAATACATCAAAAATAACACTAAGCTGATTATTATATGGGGAAACATATGTAGATTCTCAAAGGATCATATTTAATTTAAAAAAGCATTTTAAAGATAATTTTGAGAACTCAATTAATTCATTAGTACTTAAGGATAATTCTGAAAATACCTATGATTCATTATCATATATTGATTACTTTGATGAGGTCAATAAAGAAATAAAGGAAAAACCAATTCAAACGAAAAAATATAATTCAACGGAAAATAATATATCTCCATAACAAGTAAACATTCAAACAGATTATATCCAAAATATGAAAGAGAACTACCAGTACAACTGCATAATGAATACAAAAGATCAAATATAATTATGGGTAAATCTAAAGAAATTATTGCTAGAAAAATGCTTAAGGATTTTGCACCATATATAATAAGCTCTCTCTTGTTAATAATGTCTACTATAATTGAGTGGAGTTCGGGTATACATATATCATATGTATTATTGTTATTATAAGTATTATATTTATTCTATAGAATATTTAACAATATTAATAAGGGTTTTGATAAAATATCGATAATATTTAATAAATATTTTAAACGTACATTAGCACAATTCTTGAGAATAATACTTGGAAATCTATAATTTATATCCAGTTATTTTAACGTATTTAAAATTTTATATTAATAAGAACACATATATATATATACGCTCAATTTGTATGTAATACATGAATTATATTTAAAATTGATCTAAAAAACTTCTTTTAAAATTTAACATGTTTTCCCTAACTTAAATATATCATTTATGTTTTTAGTGTTTGTTTATATAACTAGCTCTGTATAAATTTTATAAAATAATATAAATTAAAAATGTTTCTTTTTCTTCTATTATCCTTTATATATATATATATATATATATATATATATAAGAGTATATTCCTTATATTTATATTTTAGTTATTTTACCAAAGTTTCGTTTAACTATTTTTTTTTATTGAATTATTATTTATTACATATATGCTTGTTTTTCAGATGTAAATAAATATTCATACATATCTTTAATTATATAACTTTATAAATTTTTAGATTTTCCTTCTTTTGCATGTTAATAGAGAAAACCTATAAACATGTGTATAATGATCTTATTAGAATAATACTGTTGAGAAATATAGAATAGTGGACTTAGAGTGTTTTAGATAAATATAAAAATTCATTTCATAATAATATTTACTTAATAGTAATATTTTATATGTGTAAGTTTTAATTTTTCCATATGATATATTTTGATTGAAAGAAAAATAAATATGATTTAAAATTATTTCTTTCATAGTATAAACAAGAATATTATGCTACACATGTTCGTTATACATTATGACATGTACATATATATTATTATTTTTTTCATTCTTGCTTTTTACATATATAAGCATAATTAATATATACATATTTATTCAAAAGTTGAATTTTTTGGTTTTCCTCATTATACTTATTCTCTGTAATATATTTTACCTATAGTAATTGCAAATACCAGTTTTCTTAGATGCATTTCTATAATTAGACCCTATTAACCTTAGCTTTGTAAAATCGTATTATAAGTAAAAAACTTTTATATATTACAAATAAAACATTTTATAAGCTGTAGCAAAAACAAATTTAAAAAGAAAAAAAGAAAAAAGTTAAAACATATGAAGACGTAATGATAATTTGTACATAAAATATAAAAAACAAATTCTGCATAATTAATGAAAATATCTTAAGTTGTTATAGGTTATTAGATGTTTTCATATTAATAATAACCATTTATTACAACAAATAAATCCCATATTTATTAGTTCTAAGTGTGTTCTTTTTTAATTATTTATGCTTTTACAAAATTAAGCAAACATGCAAAAATTCCATTTCTTAATAAAGTATTTATATTTCTCCGTAACATGCACATTGTACCAAAAATGCAGCACATTCCCATATATATATGTATTAATTGTACAGAAGCATTTTATTTATTGTTTACATAAATTTCATTAATATACATTTAATAAATCATTGAAATTATTAAAATATTTTAAATATGATAATAATAAAAATATACCGAATATAAAATATTTTATGTTAACGTACTTTTAATATTTTACAAGGAGATAAAAACAAGTAAATAAAAAAAAATTGTCGTTTTTTCTATACTTTTTAATTTACAGTATTATTATTTAGTACTATTTTTAATAAATAAAAAAATAAAAGTTAAAGACGAAAAATTGTATTAATTAAAGAGTACTCAATAGTTCAGTTTCAATATTTTTCTAAACACAAGAAAAATGAAAAAGAATAAAATTATTTCATAGTAACTTTAAAATATATAGTACATTTTTTTTTATTTCTTGTTAATTAAACTTCTAATTTCATTCCTATTATGTTATGTTAATAATATATTTTTATTAACATTCTTTTTACATTTTAAAGAGAATTTATAAATGCGAACTTCTGTTTATATTAATTTTTTTTATTTATTTATATAAATATATATACTTTAATTTTTTAGTATTTTAAAGTATATTTTATAATTGTTAAAAAAGAATTAACTGTATATTTATTAATATACCAAATACAGCAAATTAAAGTAAAATAGAAGAGGGAATAGAATTATAATAATAACCATAAATCGTAAATTAAGAACTCTAATAAAAAGAATAATATTTTATTATATATTCATAATTCTAAATTCACAGTATTAAAAAAAAAAACAAATTTTTTTAAAAATGTATTAAGTTTTGAACATATTTTATAGTATATTTTCAAAAAAAAAATATTTACATAATATATATTACAATCTTTTCTAAGTAAAATGTATATATTTCAATATAATGTAATTGCCTTTCCTCATTTAACTAAATAAAAATAAGACAATTTAATTGTTAATTTAAATCTAATAATACAATATTTATCTACCCCAACTATCAATCATTTTAGCATATAACTAGACATAAGTTATATAGCACCAATATTTAGTTCGAATATTAGTTACCCGAGTTCCATAAAATAATATGAATTGTGCTATTATGGAATCACTTTGAACCACAAACATATATTCTCGTAGAAATATGTGTAAATGAACAAATGTATATATTATTTCAAATGATTTTATTAACACATATATAATACTTTAAAATACAATTGGAAATCGTAGAAATATTCAGTATCACATATAAACGAAGAATATAACTTTTTACTGTTATATATCAAAAAGATCAGCTATATATACATTTTTTTATAATACTAAAGTAATTATAGATATATTTAATAAGGGTATATCTCTATACAGATTATAGATATTGAATTATATTAATAACTTTTTTACAGAAAAAATCATTTTCCTTATAATTCATTTAATCGGTCATCAACTTAATTTTTTTATATTTTTCATTATTTATTAATATCTTAGAAATCGATATTATAATTGTTACTGCTAATAAAATAATAACTATAGCAAAGGATAATGGATAAAAATATTTCTCTGGTAAATATATTTTACCTAGATAATCTTTTATATAAGTCAAAAATTGTTCAAAAGGATCTGTAGTTCCAAGAATTTTCGACGTTCCTAGTACTTTTAATATAGGGAATCCTATTCCCAACAAAAAAAAAAGTAAAAACAGGGCAAGTCCAAATCCGTAACTTCTAAATTTTATTTTTTTCCCTGTTATATTACTAATTCTTCTATTTTTTTCAACTAAATCATCATAATCTTTCTTTTTCATCCATTTCTTCTCAAAATGAAAATGTTTTCCATCAAACATTGCATTATTATAATCTATAACTTCTGTATAATATTGCGCTTTATTTAATGAACTTCTATTTGATTTTTGATTTCTTCCTTTTGCCACTTTATCACTATTAGATATATGTTTTTGTCCATTTGCAACACTATTTTGATACTTTTCTTTTAACCATGCATTATTTAAATCCTTAAGCTGTTCATATTTTGCTAATAATCGATAGTTCTTTGTATAAAATTTTTCACCAATGTGCCAGTTCTCATGTGAGGATTTCTTAGCAATACACTAAAAAAACGATGGAAATAATTTGTTTTTTAATAAAATAAACTACATAATAGTAAGAAAATCATTAAAAATAAGTACAAATAATGCAAAAATTCTTATATAAGGATATACCTCAAATTTGTTAAAATGACATATCAAAGTTAAAAAGACATACTCAGCAATTTTTATGATAACAAGTAAGTTTATTTTTTGTTCCATCATTTAAAATTTTAATATTTTAATATATTTAAATAAGGAAAAATATTAAATAATATTCTTCGAATAAGGGATCCTATATTTAATTAATTTTTTTTTTTTTTTGTTGCTTTGTAAATAAATAGAAATATATATACAATTAAATATATTTTACGCCTTATATACAGTAAAATAACTTCGAATGTGATTTATATAATTTTTGTATTAATTATGTTTTTAAAAAAATGATTTTCACAAAAATAAAATAATTTAATATTTCTCATAAATATTCAAAATATATAATTCAATTATTTAATGTAGAGAACTAATTAAGTAATTTTTTTAATAATTATTTTCTAAATAAAATAGAAAAAAAAATATACATGAATTGAGAATATTTTGAAATATTAATATTACATGTAATATAGGACGTAGAGAGTGCAGGAAATACAATGTACTATATATTAATACATTAAGATCAAATAATAGGAATGTTATACTACTAATAATTCTAAATATACAAACTTATTTTATAAGAACTCATTCTTATTCTTAAAAAGTGCTAATTATTTTAACAGTATACTTATAGTATACATATATTAAAGATATAACATTTTGTGTTATTTCTGTCATAGAAGATGCATTAATCACTAAGCAAGCACAATATACTATAGTCCATAATATATTAAAAAATAAAAAAAATAAATTAATATGCTATTGCGAAATTTATGGAAAAATTTATATTTTTAATGTTAAATGAAATATTATAATATATTATTTTGTTTTTCTTATGTAGAATAATTTTTAAAAAATTTAATTTTTAAATATGCTTGAATAACACCATTATTTTTAAGCAAAAAGCTTTGCATACATTTATTTAATTTCTTTCATATTTTTTTGAATTAATTATGCATATTCAGAAGTGTTAATATAAAAAACTAAAATAACATATTGTAAAAATCTAATTATTCTATATGTCTATACATATTTATATATTTTATTTTGAATAAAATATTTTAAAAAATTATGATGCAATTTAATATTGAATAAATATATATATATAATTATTATTAAAATGATTAATAACAGTATTTCCAATTTAAAAATGTAATATGCTTTTACATTTTAGTGTCTTTTTTTCTAGGTCATACATATATTTTAAGAAAAACAAAAGCATGCATGAACTATTTCTTTAAATAAGCAATACATTGAGACGTTTACTCATTTATGACATCTTAAACAATTATAAATACTACGTTTTAATTTTCATTCAAATACATAAAAAGTCAAGTTTAATAAATGTAATTGTTTTCTGAAAATTACAAGCAAAACTTTCACATACGAAACATTATACAAGATTCTTATATAATTAAGCCTTGAAAAAAAAATTAGAATAATTTTTTATACGGATAAACCTAAAATTTACCTAACAGGTATAAACATTTTTATTAATTTATTAATAAATATAAAAAAACAAATTAGTTTCCCCAACTTTTTTTTACTTAATAAACGTAATAAATGTGAAAGTATTAGGCAATGTTACTATAAACTATTATATATCTATACATTCTTAACACAATATTAACACGCTAACTAATACATTTATAAATGACCATAAAAAATAGCATAATTATATAAAGAAATACCAATGCGTCATAAAGTGGCTGTGAAAAATATATATATATATATATATTTTCATTACTCCTAAACATAATATAACTTTCTACATATATATATATATGATTAAAATTTTACTAACATTATAAGGGAAAATAAATAATTCGCACATAAAATATATTAATATATAATTATATTTAATCCATTATATTAATAATTTAATAATATAAAAATATGAATAGTTTATTTATTTATAATATTTCCATAGTGTATATATTTAATATATTTGCGAAAAATGGAACTAACAACAAATTATGTATAATAATTAAATTATATATGATTTCAAGAATTAACGTAATTCAAAATCCATAGAATTTATAAGTTATTAAACAACTGTATATATACATTTTTATTTATGGTAATATTTTTTGTATATTTATAACTTTAAATTATATCATGCAAAATAAATTAAAAGTATATTAAAAGAATTTTTACATTAAATGCACTTGATAACGTATTTCTTATATAACATATATTATAGAATAAACATTAAGGTTTTCTTTTAAAATATATATATATATATATATAAGTACAATATTTTATATTCTGTCTCTTACATTAAATACAGAGAAATACATATTTATTATTTTGCTAAAACTAATAATACTTTTTCTTAATAACCCAAAAAAAAAAATAATGTTAAACTGTAAAAAAATACATATAATGAAAACTAACATTTATAGGTTCAAATATAAATAAGCATACTTCTATAAAATTATATGAATAGTGTTATTGTATATTCATTTAATACATATATATATATAGTTTATATCTAGTTCTACTTAAATACAAAAATGTATAAGTATAACCACCATATACAATTAAGAAGAAACCATTCATTATAATACAAATTAAAAAATATTAAAACATTCATAATGTCAAAATATATAGAAAGATATATATTTTTACTGTAGGTTATCCCCAATTAATGTATTTGTATGCTCATTAACAAATAAATAAGAAATTATATATATCCTTTATAAGTACATAAGTAAAGATATTACAATTATTTCTTTCATTTAAAGACTTTGAAGTTTGAAAAATATTTCTTATAACAAATTTTACATTTTCCTAAATTTAACTTCATATTTTTTAACTTTTTTACGGTAATAGATAATTCCTGATATTATACTGATACCCAGTATAGATAAAAGTACGCCATATATTAGAAAATCAAAAAAAGTTGCTATATAATAGACGTTAGCATCATTACCTGAACCTACTGTATACTTGAAAAATGAACTTACATTGTTCTTTAAATAACTGTGATAACTCGTAAGATCTACCCAACTTAATGAAAAACTTAATAACTTATACAATCCTCTTGTAAGGCCAGAGTTACAAGAAAAATCTTATATGAGCGATACTTATAACAACAGGAACTATATTATACGTAGAGGAAAGCGCAATCTGTATTTTTTTAGCATTATTTTTTTGTACAACTTATCATTAATCATCCTGTAGCTTTAAAAAAAATTCTCACAATAAGTTCCCTGAATATTTTTTTGTTTCAAATATACAAGATTTATCTTTCATATCTTTTTTGTGGTTTTTTGTGTTCCTTGGTGAAATTTCATTTGATTGCTTCAACATTTTTTTCTCCCCTTCCTCATTATTATATATTTCTTTTTTGTTGGTTAAACCAGTATTTAGTACATATTCTCTTGTACTTATAACATTTGAATCCATAGTATGTTTGTATTTTCCTAGTAATCAATAATTTGTTTTTTGTACTTTTTTCCGAATCCTGCAGTACTTATCCAATGATATGTCAAACATGCTCTAATAAAGATATGTATATGTTTATTATTTAATAGTATATATAAGATAAAGAAAAAAAAAAAATTATTATTAAACAAAAACACCAAAAAACTTTAGTAATTTAAATAACCTTAAATAATATTATCATAATACGTCATTGTAAAAGTTATATACCCAATATAAAAATTTAAACGTAGAAATTTTTATAAAGAAGAACAACATAGATTTTTGTTCCAGCATATGGATTTTTAAAATTTTGATATATTCAGAAATAGTAATATTGGTAATAAGGTATTATACATTCAATGATAAAGCATACTGCTAATATACATTTAGTTTCTGTTTAATATTTCAATACAGAAAATTAAATATATACACATACCTAACGTACATTTCATAATGTCGACTAAAACAGAATATCGTTAAATATATATTATAAATTTTTAATATTTACCTTATATATAATAAAATAACTTTCACAGAAGTATCACCATTTTAATTCATATATAAATATTCAAAATACACAAGTTATTTTTTTATGATAGTAGATTAATTAAATTGTTTTTTTATAAAAACTTTTCAAGGTAAAAATGAATTTATGAAGTATTACTATTTCTAAATGTTCAATTAATTTACAGCATAAAACGATAAAATACAAATATATTTTGATATTTTACATATTAAAAGAATAAGTTATAATTACATATGTTTTCATGTTATTAACTCTAATTTCTAAGACAATACATTTTGAAAAAACTTAATGCTAAAAACTACTAAGTATTATAACTATAATATAATTCTAATAATATATGGAATAATCAATAATTTGTACAATATTTTTTGTTTTATAAAATATAACACATTCCAAAATTATCTGTAAATAGATAAATTATGTTATAGTTCTAAATATATATAAATAGTTTAATTTATAAGAAACTGTTCATTCTATAATAAAATATATAATTTATAAGTAAATAAGAACATTACCATTACTTTATCATATTTTGAAAAATTTTAATTTTTAGTTAAATTTAATTCGTGCCTTTATTTCTAAATTCAAATTTTTTAAGTTAATCTCCATAAAGTTTTTTTACCTAGATAAATATATTTGAAGAAATATTAATATATAAAAAAAATAAATGAAAAGGATACAATAAAATTAGCAAGTGCATGTTTCATAGAATTGCCATATTTTTAGAATATTCCAAATAATACAAATTTACCTATAATATTAATATACAGGTTATTTTATGTAAATTAGAAATAAGGAAGTGTAACTATGATATTGCAATATATATTATTTTGTAATGTTTCTATTGACGATTTTAGGACTAATATATTAGTTTTTGATTACACTTTTACAAATACATTTTGTCGGAAAAATTGTTTTACAGATGCAGACTAAACAGTGAATACAAATATGTGAAAAATCTTTTTTACAATAATATCTATACCAGTAAAAATTATATTTTGAATTATTTCTACTTCATATATGATGTAAAACATAGAATTATAATTAAAAAATTATTATATACAAAAAAAATAACTTTTAAAATACTAAATAAAATCTTATTTTATTTTTATATTCTTTTAAAGAAATTTTATTTTACTATTAACAAAACTATGCAATTAATTGCGAAGAAGAGTGAATTAAATTTGAATACTACGTTATGGGTCAAACAAACAAAAAAAAAATAATAATATAACAATTCATTAAATATATTTATAATCTCTCATTATTTATAAAATGAGTTACATTCGTTGTTGAATTAAAAATAATAATTCTTTTTCTTAATAACCTGTAGAAGTAATATTATACCAAAATATGATAAAAATATTAAAACATCATTTTTAACAGTTAAAATGTAAATTAACAAAACAATACTGTATGGAAATATTTATTATGTTGTTATATATTAGATTCAATGTACATATATATATATTTCATTAAAATCTTCATTATTACAAAAATATATACACTGATCCATAATATTTAACTCGTATGAAGGAATACATTAAATTATAAATTAAAAAACCTACATTCATTTCCCGCAAAAAATGAAAACAACTTTTTTTGCATTTATGCTAGAATATGACTAAGAATATATATGGAAATTTATTAAATGTAAGCAGGTATTCTCATATTTATTAATAATTTCATTAAATATATTACAATTAGTACAGGACATTAAAGGCATCTTTACAAAAATAAACACATTCCTTATTATTCATTGGACACTTCCAAGAAATTTATTTTTATATTGTTTATAACCTTTTTATAATAATAAAGAATTGATAATATAAGTAAAACATATATTATGAAGAAAGATATACCATACATTAAAATACTAGATACTTTATATATTCTACAGAAATTCTCTAAACTTATAGGGAACAATGAAGCCACATACCCTCCTATAGAGGGAGTATAAATTTATTCAAGATTTTCTTATTCCATATTTACATATAACATACATAACGTTTCTAATAAACCATTCTTGTATTCAAAACAACTAAATGACAAATCTTATATAGGTATAAATAATACCAACAAGAACAATAATAAAAGTAAACGGATTCATAATCCATACTTTCTAGATTATAATTTTTGGTATACCTTATTTTTAATTAACATCATTGTCTTAAAAAAAGTGCTAATATTAAATCCATTCATTATTTTTTTTCATAATGAGTATATGTCATACGTAACATAATACATTTATTTTTCATAAGTTGCTTAATTAATTACTCCTTAATTGATGTACTTCTACGTAATTGTTGGATTTTCTTTTCGTCCCTTTTTTCGTTATTAAATGTTAAAAATTTTTCTTTTTTTTTTTTTTTATAATACATGGTATCCTTTTTATTATTCATTCGACGTTTGAATACATATCCTTTTTACAGTTTCCTAATGAACGATATATGATTATATCTAAATTTCTTGTAAGACTATAATTCTTATTCAATAATTTGTTAAATCTGCTCTAAAATAACAAAAAAAATTAAAATACTTCTTATTTAAATGGATAAATATTCTCATTCTAGAAAAGCTAATAAAAATTAAGAATAAAAATATTAATAATACAGATATCATCAAAAAATATTATTTTAACATGGCATTGTAAGAATTATGTATCTAAACTGAGAGTGCAAACGTAGAAATTCTGATAATAAAGATAAACTTAAACTTATTTTCCAAGTTATACATATATAATACTGTAATATTATTAAAAAAAAGTATTAACATTAATATATAAACTTTCAAGAATAACATACTACTTTTTTTATATTTTTTAATTTTATTTGTTAAAATCAAAAAAAAAAAAAAATATAGAAAAAAGGTGCTATAAAAATTTTTAAATAATATTATTTATAATAAATTATGTTGAAGTAAAATAGTACATTTCATTTCATTTATGTATATTCACAACTATATTTTATTTATAAATTAGTGTGAATAGAAAGCTTTTTTTATGTTTTTAATATTTGGAAAATTTACATATATTTACACTATAGAAAATATGGAAAACAAATATGTTTTGCTGCTCTACTCATTATTATAATTCTTACTAATTTTATGTTTTTTTACTAATTATTCTAGTTTTATAAATATTGTATTTTGAAGATCCTAGTTATTATTTATAAAAAAATGTTGCTTTTATAGCAATGAAAAAAAAGTATTAACAAATTAAAAAAATATATATTTCGTGAAATGTTCCATGTTTTACTAATTATATCATATCCTTTCTGTTAATATCTATAATATATTTAAAAATTCTTCTACTTAAATTAACGCGTACTCTATGAAAAATTATATATATTAAAGGTAAATGTAGAGTGATTTTTTAATTAATTCTTATGCTTTTAGAAAAAAATGACTTTCATTTAATTTCAATTTATAGAATTATTTCTAAATGAACAGTCCTTTAACTAAACTATGAAATTTTTTTTTTTTGCCTTTATTAATTAAAATATGTATCTTTTTTTTTGTACTATTTTCTTCTGTACGTTTTTTTTGATTATTTTCATCTGTATTTGTCTATGATATATATTTCTTTATTTCCCTCATGGAATTTACATTGGTATTTCTTTTTTATTTTAAATAATTTTATATAAAATTTCTACATTAATTCTTCTTAATGACCAATGTTTTTTGAAATAGTGATCTTGCTAGAAAAGATTGCTTAACTTTATATTATAGACTTTCTTAATTTTAATATATTTAATACCATTGTTCTACAATTTCCTCTACATCATCCAAATGTTTTAAATTTTCATAGGAATAATTTAATCTGCTCAATTTTTTATTTGATTAATTTAAGTATTTTTCTTTGTTTCTTATGTGTTGTTCTTTCATACATTCTTTTAATACCTTTATATATATCAGTAAAAACACTTTCTCTATGAGAATTACCTTTTTACTCATATATAATTCATTGAAATTTTCTTTATTATCTAAAATCTCTATAACTGTCATTAACATATATTCTTCATATATACTATATATATAATTCACTCTCACATTCCTTAATAAATCCTTTAATATATACTTCTTCAAAAATTTTTTCTATCTCAAGTACTACTTTCATTAGTTCTTATTTCCATATAAATTTTTAATTCCTAATAAAGAATATTTAACAGTGGAAATTACTGT